>NC_073227.2:38817424-39120454 GCF_029281585.2 Gorilla gorilla gorilla | reverse complement strand
TGGGCATCTACTTTATGATAAGTATATGCTACATGCTTCATACAAATTTTTTCATTTCACTCTGTCACAGTTCAGGAGGTAAGAAATTTTGCTGATTTTTCAAACTAGAATACTTAATGTCAAAAAGATTAAATAAATTGTCCAAGGTCACAAAATTAGTAAGTTGACTGCATAGTCACCACTAAAACCTAAGCCATTCTCTTTCTTAAGCCATCTTCTTTCCATTTTACTAGATGTTAAAATATCTGAACTCAAGGCCTGTTCTATAACCAATCTAGCCTGGAATGGTATTTGTTGAAAAAAAATGAAGGTAATAATCTATAATGTTTCCTGAAAAGGAACCAAAATATAAATCTAATAAATAATTAGTAGATCTTCTGACTCAAAACAAAGACAAATGAAGTTTCTAAGCATGATGAAATATAAGGGCCGAGCATGGTGGCTTGTGCCTGTAATCCCAGCACTTTGGGAGACCAAGGTGGGCAGATCACTTGAGGTCACAAGTTCAAGACCAGCCTGGCCAACATGGTGAAACTCCATCTCTACTAAAAATACAAAAATTAACTGGGTGTGGTGGCAGGCACCTGTAATCCCAGCTACTGGACAGGAGAATCGTTTGAACCCACGAGGTGGAGGTTGCAGTGAGTGGAGGTCACGTCACTGCACTCCAGTCTGGGCGACAGAGCAAGACTCTGTCCAAAACAACAACAACAACAAAAAGATGAAATATAAAACAGTGCACAAATGTCCCCTTCTTTTTTTTTAATGGTATTACTAATCTAGCCTTTGCCCCAGAAAACAAATGTAACTAACATTTCAGGGACATTTCTCTTTACACATATTTGTGTTCATCTGTTGCTGGCTTTCTTTCTCTAAGATAAACATTTTATTTAACCTTCCTTTGCCACATTCTACTGGAATTACCTTTATTGCCCATGGTGGTCTCTTCTATATTTAACCTGGAAATTTCATTGTCATAGAAGCAGCAAACTGGCCACCTTTAGAGGTGACTCACAAGAACACACAAATTTTGGGAATTACATATTGGCAGGCAATTTGCTCCTGCATACAATTCTAAACCTTAAGTTTTACCCTTTCTTTGGGGCACCAGTCATCTTACAGTAACGATCACAGAATCACAGTCTTTAGAGTTAATTGAAAAGAACTATACTGTCAGTGAGTCCAACTTCCTTATGTTTATGTGTGAAGAAACTAAAGACCTGAGAAGTAAAATTGGCTGGGAGAAAACGTTCCCAAGGAACAGAAGATTCAAGACCAAATATAGGTTTCCTAATCCATTGCTCTTTCCATATGTTCTCACAATAAGCGTCGAACACACACTCTGCTGACAAAGATTCCCAAATATTTAAGGATGAGAAATGAAGGCCAGGCCTTTATCCAAGAATATCACTTTGAAGTCTTTTCTGTTTCAGCAGTCTCTAGTTACGAGGCAAGATTTTATATAAAAACTAACCCTTGCATATGAACCCCTCCTCTGGGCCCACTTTTACCTCCCCCAAAGAATAGCAAGGCAATTTTTTCTGTTTTACATATTTTTATTAATTAGTATGTTTGAATTTGGAATGTGTTTTACTAATTTCCTTAATCCTGCAACTCTGTGAACATGAACACAGTTGTTTCTTGCAATCAATCAATCTTAGTACTAGGGATACTAATGTCAGTAAAAAGGTCTCAGAATTTACTACAGAGAAATGTGGAATGCTTTTTGTGAAATTCACACAAAGCCTTTCTTCTACTCAGTCGTGTGGAGCACTATGACAGTACCCAGCAAGTATCAACAGACAAATGGAAATATACTGTTACAATGCTATTATTAGTATTTATAACAGCTCTAGTGCTCTTGATAAATGAAGCCACATTAATTAGTTTCAGGATCTTATTCTGACTTTGGCATATCCACTAGCACTTCTGAACATGCAATTAAAATATTTCAAAATGTCACTTATGTTTCCATTCTACAAGAAATGCATACTGATTATGGCCACTTGATTTGTACTAAGCCACATAGTTTTAGAAACAAAAATATGTTAACATTTTAGGGGTTAAGTAATCCCTCCAACACTATTTGAAGTAAAGTGTGATGAAAAATAAAGCTATGAATGATCATGCAAATGTATAAGTATGCTCTTTTTCTGAATTTGAAATAGCTTTTTCTTTGAAATTCCGTAAGTTAAAGTTAGCTTTTTATTAAACAAATGGCATAGTTGATTTGAAAGTTAAATGCTGACCCGTGCAGTGACTTTAAAACAAACTAGTCCTCCACTCAAGTTTTTAGAGACTGATTTTCATCTTTGTCCAAATAATAGCAGGAATCCCTTGGCTCATAGTAATTATAGTTTAAAACAAAATTGCTACTTTTTTCCCATTAAAAAGAAAACTAAATTTTAGATTAGATAGATGAAGATAAAAGTACATTTATAGATGTAGACACAGATTTATATCTACTTGTAAATGTGTATGTATGATTACTTAGATAATATTCTTTTCAAATGATTTGGCCAATGTAACTCCAACATGGTCTTAGGTGGAAGCAGTCAGAGACCAAAATTAAGCTGTGAAAGATGCCCCCTGCAGCTACCTACTCCCTTGATCCTAACAAGAGGCAGGTGATGTCCAGGTAAGAGTAGAGGCATGTTATCAATTACTTACCTATATGACAAACTTGATTTTGCAGAAAGATTATGTCTGTCAGATCCCAACTGCAGTTAATGTTTAATGCTTAAAACAATGAAATATTTTTCTTTAAATTTTTAATTCTCTCTAAAATCAATGTCACAGAAAATGTCTACATTCCTTCCCAACTCTGCAGTACTCTCTCTAGGTACTATCAGAAGTGGATTCAAGTGTTCTTCCCGTTCTGGATATGTGAGGGACAGTAGAAGAGATCATACAATGGAAAGAGTGGATGCAGTTACTGTTAAATGTGGTGAGGTCAGTAAAGTAACTGGGAATAAAATCAACAAAAGTCTGACATCCTTCATAATAGCATTTTATATATAATGCACCAGGTCATATGTATTACACAATGGGTTAAGAGTTGTTTTGTTAATTATTTTGAAAAGGAGGAAATACAAAAAAGGATTCTCAAATTAGGAGTCTGAGGGGAGATGACAGCCCTGTTCGGAAGATCAAGTCAAACAAACCTTGGTAACATGCTTAGATGGTACCACAATTCTACCTCCTATGAGAGAGAAGGTGGTGAAGGTTTTCTTGAGAGAATAAAAATAGGGCATAAGTATACGAGCCAGGAAAAGTGGGATGAGGAAGAGAAGTAAGCAGAAACTGGGAGAGAAGTTGAAAGTGAGAGAACTGGCTGAAAATGCTTGTGAAGACTCCTCAAGGAGAAATTCACATGAAAAAGACAACGGGGCTAGAGAATGCCTCCTCCTAATTTCTCTTTTTCTCTTCACACTCCCCTTGGCACACTGCTCCTGTGTGATTCTCTCCTTCTTAAAATTAATTGAAATTTTAAATCCACAAAAATTATATATTTTTCATGTGCATGATGCTTTGAAATACGTACACATAGAATGGCTCAACTGAGCTAACTAACATATACATTATCCCACATAATTATGGTTTTTTGTGTGGTAAGAACACTTTAAATCTACTTTCTTGGTGATTTTCAAGAACACAATACATTGTTATTAACTACAGTCATATCTATGGTACAACAGAACTCTTGAACTTATTCCTCCTATCTGTTTACTTGCAATTCTGTTCTAACATGGAGTTCATGTACCAATAGAAACAGAACATAGGCTGCCAACAATGGTGAATGGCATTCTACAGTGTAAAATATATGAACTCTGACTATCATTTTAGAGGGCAAAAACAAATGAGAGTAGCACTTTTTTAAAAAGAAAAAATCAGTGATATACAACACAAAGCATTTTCATATCAGATCGACACTGGCATGAGAAGACTTCACATTAAGGAGGAAGGTTAAGGAGAGTGAAAACTGAATCCTTTATTATTCTTGGAAGCTGTATTATAATACTTAAACTGATATATTCTATTAATTTAAAAAGGATTCTTTGAAGAGTTTGTATTTTATTCGCTGATAGAATATGAGCT
This sequence comes from Gorilla gorilla gorilla, assembly GCF_029281585.2. Lineage (NCBI taxonomy): Eukaryota > Metazoa > Chordata > Mammalia > Primates > Hominidae > Gorilla > Gorilla gorilla. The sequence goes on along the minus strand of NC_073227.2, from coordinate 39,116,356 downwards.
TTTTATTGTCTAAAATTGATTTGATTTCTAATAAAACATTTGCTTCAACCTTGGGCTGCAAGGCACCAGATAGTTCAATGTGAGACAGTAATATTATGAAAAATCATGATATTTTTTCATGCAGCTCAAAGCTTCATGTACTACCCATCAAATTCATTTCCTTTGCAACTAAATCTGTCATAAATCTCGGCATCCAAATATGAAATATGGTTCCCAACAATAATCTACTGTCAATAAACTTAATAAAGACTTCAAGTGATACAACACTTTCTGGTGGCTTTAAAATGCCTCACACATAGATCACTGAGCTTCGTAGTTGATGATGGCATCAATAATAATCTACAAATAACAAGGAAACAGAGGAATGGAGGGAGTGCTAATTAGTCCCAACCACTGGAGCTCTATTTTTCTTTTAAACGTTCATGATTAAAAATAAATAAATAGGCCAGGCGCAGTGCCTCACGCCTTTAATCCCAGCACTTTGGGAGGCCAAGGCGGGTGGATCACGAGGTCAGGAGTTCAAGACCAGCCTGGCCAACATGGTGAAACTCCCATCTCTACTAAAAATACAAAAATTAGCTGAGCGTGGTGGCACACGTCTGTAGTCCCAGCTACTGGGGAGGCTGAGGCAGAAGAATCACTTGAACCCAGGAGGCAGAGGTTGCAGTAGCTGAGATCGCACCACTCTATTTCAGCCTGGGTGACAGAGCGAGATTCTGTCTCAAAAAAATAAAAAATACTAAATAAATAACTAAAGAGATTCATAGGTAAATTCAAATTGTGATAGAAATTTCTATTTAGTCCATAGAAATTAATGAAAATTGATTTCACTTTTAAAAATTTAACAATTGTTTAAAAATTGGATAATTTTTGGAAAGACGGAAATTGTTTCAAATGTAGGTATTAGAGGGCTTTGATTTTTTTTCTCACTCAACAATGAATGAATTATACATATTTAAGTGAGTATGATACTCGATGTTTCTTTGTGAGCCTTGTGTTTTCTTCTCTTGAGGATCAATTGGAGAAAATACAACATGAACACTGGAGTTAGAAATAATTCTTAATGCTCATGTTCAGCTTCATTTTATGTCTGCCAGTATCCATTGCCTAGACTAAATTTTGCTAATCAGGGAAGGAAATCCCATGTTTTTCCCCAATAGCTAAATATGTGCTTCACAAAAACAAAACCAAAAACAAAAAAATAAAAACCAAGAAGCAGACACACACACACACAAAACAATTTATATTAGTTGTACCATCTTAGTTTTGATAATGATGTAGCATGTTTCAGATTATTATGACTTTAAATTATTACTCTTATATTTAGAAAAATGTGTTTTGTTAACAGAAAGCTCCACTGTAGTCCTGTTGAATACTTTTATGCCTAATTGTTTTATGATGAGATTTGTAATACGTGAAGTGAATATAGTCACTCTATCTTAAAGCAAGAAGCATCTTAATCTTATATATAAAGCAACAAAGAAATCAGAATGCTCCTTATTCCCTAAAACTGTTAACGTTGCTAGTCTAACAGTATAACAAAGGGAAAGCACCTAGGGTACAGTTGTTGAAACTGTTAAAATCGCTGTGACAAAAATTCCTTTTTATTGCTATGTCCCACCATAGTGTCAGGGTGGGGAATGGGATGCCATATTAGTGATTAGGACAATAAACAATATCAGATAGCTGTGGACAAAAATTTGCTAGTTGGTAATATTAAGCAGTGTGTGGAATGTGCATTTACTATTGAAAAATCAGGCTCAATAGGAAATTAAGAATACAATTCATTTTATGCAGGCTTGTGACCAGGCGGGAGAGATACAAAACAGTAATGATATAGTCCCTGACTTCAAGGCCTTTGATGTTAATTGGAAATCAAAAAACGTCTAAGTGAAACGATAAGTAACACTATTAGACAGAATAAAATAAAGACTGGCATTCAAGATCATACGATAGTGCATGTCATATAATGCATGTCAGTAGAGTGATGTTTGAGAGTGCAAAAATTTCTGGTATGACATGGAAGAAAATACGTTTTCTATTATCAGATTATATTGCAAAAGTCAAACCACTTTTGGTCTATTGCTGAGAGAGCCTATCAGAACTGATATTTGTAAATACCGATCATCTGATTGTATATTCTCATCTTTAATATTTCCTTATTTGGCAAAAGGATTAAATAAATTATCAATCAAAGCTTCAGCTTCAATTTCAGGTAGTACCAATTTTTTTTTTCTTTTTTTTTTTTTTTTTTTTTTTTTTTGAGACAGAGTTTCACTCGCTGGCCCAGGCTGGAGTGCAGTGGCACCATCTCGGCTCACTGCAAGCTCCGCCTCCTGGGTTCACGCCATTCTCCTGCTTCAGCCTCCCAAGCATCTGGGACTACAGGCACCCACCACCACGCCCAGCTGATTTTTTATATTTTTCGTAGAGACGGGGTTTCACTGTGTTAGCCAGGATGGTCTCGATCTCCTGACCTCGTGATCTGCCTGCCTCGGCCCCCCAATTTTTTTTTAAGGATCACTCATTCAGCCATCTGATGCCTCACTAATCTTTTCTCACCAATGAAAATTGTTATTAACTTGAAGAGTTCTAAATATTACACATGGTTTCTTTGTGGTTTTGTTTAACAATAAAACTGTTTTTATTAATATCCAGAAATAATAATTAATTTATCTCGCCCCCTTCAAGATGGACTTTTCATTATAATCCCCTTATTTTACATCAGTGAAAATTGTGTCTTTGTTATTTAGCAAAGAGGAAAAATAAATATCTTGAATTTTCAACAGTCACTTACATGTAGTACATTAATTAATAATTGATGTATTTTATTACAGATATTACTAAAACAAAAGAAGTATATTGTATTAGGAAGAGAAAAACACTTACTGAATGCCAAATATTGCCCGATAATGGTGTAGGTGTTTTAAAAGTCACAACAACTTTTAAAATACTATCATTCCAATATTTTTTTCTTGCAAATTATAAAATCAAAGCTCAGAAAGTTTAAAACTTGCCTGAGATCACGTAGCTAAGAAAATTTAAACATGTGCACTTTTGAACCAAATCTAAACTTTCTCACCAAATCACAGCACTTCTCAATATAAAAATATTATTTAAAAAAGCGTGTTTACTTTCTTCTGATACCAAGGCTATATGGGCTATTAAACAGGATGCTAAGATTCTCCTGTTTGAGGGTTTAAATAATTCTTAAAGTGGAATTTCAGTGTGGAAATGGTATTTAGAAAATAATTAGTGACTGACATAATCATGATTTTTCAAATGAGGAAATTAAGGATCAGAAAGGGAAGATTTGTTCTCCAAGGTCACGCCCAGCATTCTGGAGGCAGAGGCAGGACTGAAAAATCATTTATCCTGGATATTAATCAGTACCGATTCGTTTATAAGATGTTTTCTTACGTAATCTTAGGATAAGGGAGTCAGGATTCTATGAACTCAGATTTTTAACAGAATGTTCCTCTATTAATTGGGGCATACATATAATATTTAGTTCACTGCAACATTTAAATGAACTTTTGAGTGATACTCATGAAATATGGCCAAACATCAAAGAAAATTCAGAGTATGGAAGAAAAAAACCAGCTGAAAAGTTTTAGACTTATACGAAGCTAAGGAGCATGCATCTCTGCATCACTATATACGCAACGCTCTCCACCATGTTATTTTAATACCAAATGATTTTCATTTCAAAATGGCCAACATGGGAAAATACAATTGTTCAGAATTCTTAAAACATTAAAATAACTTGATCAGATGACACTCCAGAGATCCTCAGAGGACTAGGGAAGGGGAAAAGTTGGGGACTTAGGCTGAGTGATAAAGAGCCACAAGCCTACACAAAACCTCCATGACTCACACTATGAAGAGGAAAGGACAAAATGAATAATATGAGCTCCAAAGTGAAATTCAAGTACACAATTTCTGAGAACACTCTAGTGCATGAAAATGTGCACTTGGTGAAAATTTTTAATGTACCACCATATTCCAAATTTGGCTGAAATACAAGTCATATTTCCTCCTAGAGATGGGAGGCAAGGAAGAAAAGCAAAAGGAGAAAAGGGGAAGAAGGAAGAAGAAAAATCTTATTTTGCCTCCAGAAGAAAGTCTTCCATTGATGACTGAGGTTGGTCTCGTTCTGACATCAAAAATCCTGCTAATCAGTACCGATTCATTTAGAAGATGTTTTCTGGAGCACTCCACAGATAGCAATGGGCCAAATTATCTGGGGGAATAGGTCAGGAAAAAGAAGAAACCAGGGATAAGGGCTTCTAAGTATAATTTTTATTAAAATGATAATTGTAATGGAGTGGCAAGACTCCACTCTATTGTAAAAGTGGCCCAGAGAATAGAACCTAGGGCTACCTATAGAGATAGTAGTTCTAATTCTTGCAAATAAGAAAATTCAGCTAAGTATTGTTTCTCATACCTGTTGTATATAGAAGGCTTTTAAAGAACGATATGATAAATGCCTACTTATGTATCAATCTTTTATGTTTAATGTGGATTAAAGTCTTCAAAATTAAAATACACCCATGTATTAAAATAACCATATATTTTCAATGAAAACAACTATTTACAAACAAACAGCATAGATTTAAATGACTTGCTATTACTTATGAGACTCAACTGGGTAAATGTTTAATAGTTACCCAGTTTCCTGATAAGATGCTGATTATTTTTAATGAAATAAAACAATTTTTACTTATTAACCTGAAAAATCTGGTGGCATAATTGTTTACTCTTGTTTAACCATGAATTTTGTTCTAAATCCTGTCAAGAATGAGATAAAAATAGTCAACAAGACTTTGTCAATGGCAACCAAACATGTTTCCCATATTATTGTGTTTACTCGCTTTTCTTTAAGAATTTTATGGGCCGGGTGCAGTGGCTCACCCCTGTAATCCTAGCACTTTGGGAGGCCGAGGTGGGCGGATCACGAGGTCAGGAATTTGAAACCAGCCTGGTCAACATGGTGAAACCCCATCTCTACTAAAAATACAAAAATTAGCTGGGGGTGGTGGCAGGCGCCTGTAATCCCAGCTACTTGGGAGGCTGAGGCAGGAGAATCATTTGAACCCCAGAGGCAGGGGTTTCAGTGAGCCAAGATCAAGCCATTGCACTCCAACCTGGGCGACAGGGTGAGACTCCGTCTCAAAAAAAAAAAAAAAAGTATTTTATGGCCCGGCGTGGTGGCTCATGCCTGTAATTCCCACACTTTGGGAGGCTGAGGTGGGCGGATCACCAAAGGTTGGGAGTCCAAGACCAGCCTGACCAACATGGAGAAACCCCATCTCTACTAAAAATACAAATTTAGCCAGGTGTGGTGGGTGGAGTTAGTGGTGAGCCGAGATCACGCCATTGCACTGCAGCCCCTGGGCAACAGGAGCAAAACTCTGTCTCAAAAAACAAAAACAAAAATAAAAATAAAAGAATTTTATATTGAAAGTAGATATAAAACCTCCTGGAGTTATTACAAACCAAGCCTGTATCAGATACTAAAGCCCACTGATGTTTTGATTTGCATTTTGTAACCAGGGAAATCCTAATTGTGAAGTGATGGCATTTATGAACAACCACATTATGAGGGCTGCAGATTCTTTCAAAGTAAGACAAATGCTCACCTGAGCAGGCAGGGATTTACTAGAGCTGAAAGATATTGAAGGACATAATGGAAATGCTGTTAAGGGTTGTGGTTAGAGACCAAAGGGTGCTTGGGGAAGCCTGACATTCTTATTTGGCTTAATACACTCAAAGGGATATGGGAGTGAGACCAGGCCAGCTTTAAACATTCACAGAGAGTAAGCATTGATACATTTTGAAATAATTGAACTTTCAGGACCAAGGGCATTTATTTTTACTATGCTTGTAATACACAAAGTAAACCAATTTGAAGCTGCTGTCAGAGTATAGAATATGGTCAAGGCCTAAAAATGAAAGAATAGATGAGTAAATACGTGTAACAAGTAAAATTGGAAATACTAACATGTTGCTTTACAAAATAAAAGTAACTTAAAAACATAAAAACAGATGGGCCAGATAATATTATCTCTGGAATGTGTCTGCTGAAAATTGAAAATTTGGTAGTTTTTCTAGGAATTAGAAAACACAGAGCATGTATGAGTAAAAGTATCCTTGTACAATAATGATTTTGCTTGTGTGAAGGAAGGGCCTGTATTATATTAGTCATGAAGGAGAAACATGATTCGGATGATTTTTGAGATACACTATTACTCATGTTTAGAACTTTCCAGAGTGATGTGTCCTCTCTGAAAATATTTTTCATGGCTTTTCATAAAACAAACTATAGGTGGTTGCAGACAATTAATGTTCATTGAAATTTAAACCTTCCTGGGTTTAAGTTTTTGGTAGGAGATTCACCACAAATACACACACACACACACACACACACAATGAAAGGGAAGGACTGGATGGATTTGATGGGTTTGTAACATATTGCTTTGTCTCTCTCCTCCTCAGGGGGACTGTCTCCTCCTGAAATCTGCTGGCAGCTCCACAGTTGGAAACAGTTACAAGCCAGAGAACTACAATACGGTTATCTCCTTGCTCTAATGGTTCTTTCCAGAGAGATGTAACCCTATGTGCCTAACTTAGGCTAAAAAGAATGAGAAAGTCTATTAGAGAAATACAAGCCAACTAAATAAAAGGCCTTTCTCTTTTGTAGTTGTCATTAATTTCTCCTAGCTTGCCTTTAGTCTCATTCCCCTGCCCCCATCACCCACCCTATGTCCTTTAAGACAGCCCTCTTAAAACCTCATTGAAAGGGTGAAACTCCAGCACTTTTGAATGCTTATTTAAAACTGCTGAATTGGGCCAGGTGATAGAGAACAGTGGGAAGGGATACCCTTTCCAAAGGAGGTTATAAAATATTACCTTACGTGCTTAATTCATCTTGGCACTCCCGGATATTTTGGTTAATTATCAGAAATTAGCTTGAGGGGAAGATTAATCTTTTTACTTAGCCAACACACAACTGGTAGTTTCTAGTTAGTCAAGTCCCATGACAGCTTCCACTATTTCTTATCATTATCTAGAAAAATGAGAGGCTTGTGTGGTGGAAGAAAGTCTCTATTATCCAATTTAGTTCATTAAATATCTGGCATTTGATTATGAAATAAAGCACACCTAAATTTAAAAAGAGAGAGAGAAAAAAACCTTTCATGTTTAGTGGGGAAGTATTATCTTTGTGAGGAAGTTCTGCTTTGTTTTCCTCCCCAGGTCATGAGAAGAATTACATTTAGTAATCAAAGACAGAAATTTATGAAAGGAAAGGAAAGGAAAGGAAAGGAAGAAAGAAAGAAAAAGAAAGAAAGAAAGAGGGAAAGAGAAAGAGAAAGAAAGAAAGAGAAAAAGAAAGAAAGAAAGAGAAAGAAAGAAAGAACTGCAACACTAGTCGTATTCATGGGTACTACTGACAACTGAATTCATAACTGGCATGAGAAACAAGAAAACATCTAGGAGTGTGTGGTTTTTTTCCTAGAGAAGATTTGAGCTAGGAGACAAGGGTATCTGTCATGAATTTACACTTCCCACCCTCAAGCATACTCCTTCTTTCTATTGCTGTTTTACTAGTGATTTTTTAAAGTTTAGTTTTTCTAAAAGAGAGAAAGTAAATTCACATAAATTCAAGCAGCACCATCTTCCACCAAATTTCAGGTTGTATTTTTTTTTCTTTTTTGAAAGAAAGTAACTCAATCCATTTGGGTAATTTTTCTCGAGGTGAAATGGAGATAGATTACAATAGAAACTAATACAATTTTCACTCTCAAGCACATATTGGATACAGTGGAATCTGAACTAACGTAAGAATAAAAAAAAAATTGGAGACTGTGACATGTATCGCTCAGCACTCCAGGAATATTTTGCCCCAATGGAGTTTTATTCTGTATTTACCTCATTCCAGCCACTTCCCTGCTGCTATTACCATCATCATCCTCCCTGCTTTTAATGGATTTAGTAATCTTAATGCTTGGCTTTTGTCCCCTTCCTCACATCTCAATTATTACTTTTCTTCTTCCTCGAATGTTACTAAAACAATCTGCCTAAAATTCTAATATGGTAGTCTTTCATTCCAAAAATGCACCAATCACTCATTACACTCAGTTAAACATTTTGTATGTCAATCAAAGGGTGCTATGATTTGATTCTAAAACATCTATGTAAACTCATCTCCCCAGGTAATACTCTCTCCACTCTCACACCAATATCCCCTGTCTTCCCTAAGCATGCAACAGCATTTCTCAATCTCTGCTCATTGTGTCTTCACTCTGTCTTGTAGTACCTTTCATTCTCCCTTTCACCTATCTAAAATCTGTTCAATCTAGAGGTCTTTTCATAATCTATCTCTATATCAGAAATCTTTTGTAAATGTGATTTTTGTCTCTATTACACACTTGGCCATTTAAAGGCAAACTTATTAAGAATTTAATCCTATTTCCACATTTTTTGGGGAATTTGTGACTGTATGTCTTATTTCCTCATCATGCTACCTTTTGAAAGGTTGGAAAAGGTATTTATCATTTCTTCACGTCTCTTAGTAACATCGAATATTTATTCCTCATCTAGGAAGTGTTCAAGAAACAGTCATAAGAATGGAACTGTTTAAACTAGAAAGAACCAAACAAATAGCAAGAAAGGTGGTGAGGGCTAAAGTTTTAAAATAGTTTATTTGCAAATGTATGTGAGTTTATGCTGTCCAGTGAGTCTGACACTCTGTGTGGTAGAGTGGGGTGGGGTACAGTTGAGGTGGACTAGGCGTGATTGTGCCTAAATTATCACATGTCATGTTAGATGATATGAAGCTTAGGGTGTGGGCGATGTGGGTGAGGTCAGTGATTTTATGAGCAGAATAAGATCTGTGAAGTGTAACTGAGTTTTAGAGATAATTTGTTTGTGTTGTAGTGGATAATTACATTAATATAGGTTGGGCATTATAATAGTCTTGATTACCTCACTCTTTGTAAGAGGCTTATGCTAACTGGAAGACCGTTTAGTGTACCTGGACCAGAAATTGACTCTGAATTTCAGGGCTGGCTCACTTCATTCGGCTATTTTTTGTAGAAGACAGTGGCCCCTTCTAGATAACAGTGGTTCACCATTTATAACCTTTGTCTTAACTGTAGGGCAGACTTAGAATTGGAAAATCCTTTAGAAGAAATAAAAAAATCCTGCACACAAAAACACAAAAATCAAAGTTTTAAAATAAATGTTAGAAGCCAGCTGAATGACTCATATAAAAAAAAACACTATGTTAAATTTTCATAACAGTCCACACATTTTAGCAATGGCAAATGAAATACTGGTGTTCAGATTAAGAAAAATTGGAGCATTCATCATTTCCATAATAATAATTCTGACAATTAAAGAGGGAATTATTTTAGTTATAAAAAAATTCCTTTTCATCTTGAAGAAGTGATATGACTGCCATTTAATATCACACAGCCTGAGGCTTCTTAGGTGCTCCCTAAATGTTAAGTAAATTATAAATAAAGCCATCTCAATATTTTACTGCTCAGATGACCTTTGCAGTTCATCTTTTTAATCATTATTTTATTTTTATTTTTTTGAGACAGTCACATTCTGTCGCCCAGGCTGGAGTGCAGTGGTATAATCACCGCTCATGCAGCCTCGACCTCCTGGGCTCAGGTGATCCTCACATCTCAGCCTTCTGAGTTGTTGCTCCCACAGGCATGTGCCACCATGCACGGCTAATTTTTGTATATTTTGTTGAGACTGGGTTTTACCATGTTGCTCAGACTGGTCTTGAACTCCTGGACTAGAATGATTTTTTAATGGTGTGCTCATGGTTGGTGTAGCTACTTCTAGTCCATCCTCAAAAGTAGACAATTTACCTACAATGTACCACTTACTGTGCATCCTTGTCAAAGTGTTCTAAAACAACTGACAAGAATACTTGTTTAAACAGGGAGAGAGGGGTTAATTCTGATTCAAAAGTTTTTGCAGCCCAGGGATCTGCAATTTTAATAGAGTGACTCTGATGCAGATGGCTTGAGGACTACATTTTAAAAAACACAGATCAAATTTATGCTAGTTACCAATAAAGCCAGAATTATTGAGCCAGCATTACCTGGGACATTTTAGCGAAATAATCCTTCCTAAACTTAATTTACATAAACACACAGCAGGTGTTTGGGTTTATTTTCCTATTGCTTTGCTGCCAGAATTTGCAGAGTAATTGGAGCCTTGGTTTCAGTCTACATGGAGATATTGTTTTGTTTTATTTTCCCCCTAGATTAAGAAATGTGAATATAACCTGTGCTAGTTCTTAAGATACTGCTTATTATATATGCATTTCGTTCATACAAGCTAGTTAAGAAACTCAGGGCAGTACAATTTATTTAAGAGCTAGTGTTGTTCACCTTTCAACTTAACACAGTTGTAACTTCTAAGTGACCTCTGGCAAGGAAATTCTTTTGAATATTTCCAGTGATGTGGATCTAATAACTTTAAAAAAGTAGATGATTCTGTATTTGGCTAACCTGAATTATCCTACTGAGCTGCACATAATATTCCTTCCTAAGACTTTACTTGCTAAACTGCAAAATCACTGAGCTGAGAGCTGAAAGTGTCATTTGTGTATGAACTCACTGTACACTTCGCACATGAGGAACATAAAACTTAGACAGATGAAGCAACTTTCACTACTTCACAGAATTGCATCTGAAAACCTGGACTCATACTTTACACTACAATGATACATTTTATATATGCTCTGTAGCTACAGAAAATATACAAAATCCTTCATCTGCCTGATGAATCTAGTTAACAATTAGTGATGTATTCTGTAAAAGAGTGTTGATTGCTTAGAAGTAATTAAAAAAAAAAAAAAAAAAAAAAAACCTTTTCCTTTTGGTTTTCCAAAAAGCGTTAAGAGAAAAGAAAAAAGTGTCTGATATTTAAAAGGTATCATTTGGCCGGGCGCGGTGGCTTATGCCTTTAATCCCAGCACTTTGGGAGGCCGAGGTGGGGGGATCACTAGGTCAGGAGATCGAGACCACCCTGTTTAACATGGTGAAACCCCGTCTCTACTAAAAATACAAAAAATTAGCCAGGCGTGGTGGTAGGTGCCTGTAGTCCCAGCTACTGGGAAGGCTGAGGCAGGAGAATGGCATGAACACGGCAGGGGGAGCTTGCAGTGAGCCGAGATCTTGCCACTGCACTCCAGCCTGGGCAACTGAGCGAGCCTCCGTCTCAGGAAAAAAAAAAAAAGGTATCATTCAACACATGAAGTACTATTTGTGCCAGGAAGAAAGCAAAACTATCACTTTGTCACACTTTGTTGTACTTTGTCACACTTTGTTGTGTAACTTACAATAAAATTCCTAGAGCACAATAGGTCTATTTCAGAACTGTTATTAATAAAAACCCATTTATAATTCACATGAAGCAGCAGTATACACAGTACTTGGGGTTCAGGCTCTGTGGTCTGACCACCAGGATAACACATTGGGTGAGGCAAAATGAGTAACTCTAAGCCTCAGTTTCTCATGTGCAATCAGATTGTTGTGTGGTGATTACATTAATTAACACATAATTCAAGCAGCAATGTCTGGCACACAGGAAGTGGTAGACAGATAATACTTACCTCTTTAATTTAGGTGAAATCTATCTATGGAAAGAGAGGCTTAGTAAGATAATTTAAGGGCCTAATGTCTCAGCTTCTAGATGCTATAGATGAGATCTGACTCCAGCATCTGTAATTTTAACTACTATCATTATTTTAAACCAGAAAATAAAAACTTTGAATTTTGTTCCATTTACATAGATACAAGATACTTTAAAATCATATGCTTAGATCAAATTTTAATGCGTGCATTCTCTTTCTCTCTCTGTCTCTCTCTCTCTCATTTTCTCTTACTCTGTCTCTCTTTTCCCAACTCTCTTCCAAGCATTCTTAGATCTCCGGGACTTAGAAATTACATATACATTTAGAGATGAGGCTAAAGAGATGGCTTCTATATTTGGACAACCTCTTTCATTAATCCTTGTTTCATATTGCTAGTCTTCTCTGAATAGTTATAGGAACCAAACGTTGCTTCATTTGGTTTAGCAATTTCCTATATTGCTTTCCCAGTGTGTCCTTTAGCTCCTAAAAGGTTCACAAAACAGGAACTGACATTCCCCTGGAAAGCTTTGAGAAAAAAAAAAAAGAGACAAAATCAAGCTTCTTTCCTATCAAGAAATTTGCCAAACAGGTGCAGCAGTGCAGCTTCAAGGACAGAAACAGGAATAGCATGTCTGAAAATGTCCAGGGACTCTTTATGCATTGTATAGGGGTGACATTCAAAATCTTTAACTAGCTGGTACGGCAAGGGCATGGAACATTCAGGATGGACATTGGCTGCAAATAACCAGTAAGTCTAGGCTCTGCATTCTGGCCTAAAACAGCCCTGTCTCTAGAGCTGAAATGGCTCTTTGTTCCTGGTGCAGTGCTTTAAACAAAACAGGCTCTCAGTAAATATTCTCTGACCGAGAGTAGGTACAAAATGTTATAAAGGGAAGAAAAGATTACAATTTTATGCAGGATCCTGAAGCTGTTACATAAGTTCATAGAAAGTGATAATGTTTGTGGAGGTTAATGTATGAATGAGTTGTCCAGAAAGAGAAGACAGAAAAATTGTAACAGGGTAAAGAAACAAGATGTATACAGGCACATGTATGGTTCAGAACCTGGAGTTATCCTATGCCACTATAGAGCATCCTCTGCCAGTTTCTGTTTTTCAATATTTAATGAGACTTGTGTTAACTTAGGTGACATTCTTGTTCACACAGAGACATGAAAACTGCAAATTGTTAGGCAGTTCTTTATTAAATCTGGATTCAAAATAACTGGCAAGTGAACTGAATTAATCTTTCAAAATTCAATGATTAAAATATTAAAAAGTTATTTGTGCAAAAAAGAAAGTATGCACAATAATGTCTTTAGAAGGTTAAGGGATGAGAAGCATGGAGTTCAGGGATGATTTTAGATTAAAAAGAAGATTCTGATCATGTGCTCTGCTCAAGAAGTCTCCAACCTTGGTTTGAAGGCTGAGCTGTCTTGTCTTTTGTTTTTTAATTCTGACATAATATCCTTTATATATATATATATAGTGATTTTTTTCTTTGATCAATTTTTATGTCCTTCTCACTGCATCTTGAATTTGTGTAGGGCGAGGACTCCATATGGTTAATTTTGTTTTTATTACTGGAAGCTAAACAGTACTTGGAACAGTGTCCGCTCAACAAATATTTGCAAAATAAAGTCAAGGAGAAACAGTGGAGACGACATAGTGTCCTTGTGTTTATGACCTGGCTTTTAGGGACATATTTTTAATGAAATCAAGGAACTACATCTATTCTTTAAAAATATATTGAGACACTTTTCAGTAGATGACACTGAGTTGGGAATACTGGTTCCTCTACTCACAAGGCTTAGTCTCTTGGAAGAGTGAGGCACACAAATCAATTTTTGTCTGAGTTATGATATCAGCTATGCTAGAAGTATGCATGAAATACACCTCAGCCAGTTCCCATTACTCAATTCCAGGGCAAAAGTTGGCAATGATTTGTCTTAATTGGGGGGTGTACTATAGATTGGGTACTAAATGTTCAGACACAGAGACCGTGGATACCTCATTTCTTAAATTCTTTGATTCCTGCATGAGGTTTGGAAAATGCTACTCAAAACATTTGGCTCAGAAGGCTTATGTAGGTCAACATGCTCAGTTTGAATGTAACATAAATTTCATGGGAGCGAGAGAAGAAAATAAGAATACTTCTAGGATCCCAAGAGCTTCTATAGGACCCAGTGCTTTTCCTAATAAGATCCAGTGATTTCTACTGTTGAGAGCACACTTCAGTTTATACAATTGTCTATGTTTGCCACCAATCAGAGTCTATGTAGTTTTCATGCAAAAGTATAAACTATAATTTTAAATAAAGAGAGACAGCAGAGTAAGAAAGACATCGTATGCAGACTATCCATTGAAGAAAATAATATCAACCACGAGAATTGCTTGATTCTAAATGTGTAGGAAATTCTATTTGGCCCAATTTTAGAAGCTATCTATTGCTAGCTATTAGGCTCTTTTATAATTAGTCTTGAAAATACAGTCTGGAATTACAATTCATACAAACCAAATAACCAAACGGATAAAAATCAATTGTGTTTATGACTGATTTTTTTTTCTTTTTGCAGTGTCAATCATTGCTTTTCCTTCTTGCAATTCATCATTCTTCTTAGCCACAATTCTTATATGGATTTAAAACAACTTTTTAAGTCACAATTTTTGTGGCAAATTATTTTCACTTTAAATATCCACATTTTATTTATATTGACTATTTTTAAATATCCAGCACATAGAAAGAAAATAAATTTAAAACTAGCTAAGATGTTAAAAGTCTTTAGCACAATTCCACAATTTTGCAATAAGGAAACTGAGGCATAGAGAAGTTGATGCATTGCTTAATTTATTTCCTAAGAAGAAATTAAAATGGAGACTCTCAGTTTCCATTTTGATGCTCTTCTTACTAAATTATGTTCTCTCACAAGAATAATAGGATGTTGTCCTTTAAACCAACTTTGATAAGTTACATTTTCATTTCAGCTTTAACACTAATTTGATGCATGGTCTGAGGAGAGTTTTGTTCCCTATTTGCAACAAGGCCAAGTCTCAACATAGAGTGCCTCCTCTTTTGTTTCAACAACTGACAATATGGAACCTTTGGGCTAAAGCTGGTGACTTCCTCCTTACAGTTTTTCTTGAAACTAAACACATCTCTGCTTACTCAATTCATATCCCACTCCCCTCAAACAAAAAAACGACAGTCAAAACCCCAAAATAAAAATGTGTTTCTCTTCCTTTACTTTCATACCCAAAGGCACCCCACATTTTTCCTGCAATTTAAGAGCTATTACTCTGTAATTTGGGGCTAACACATTAAAACTGACATGAAACACTTTATGGATAGTAAATCTTGTCACAAAACAATGACACCTATCCCTAACGAACAATTAGAAAAATCAAAAGAATATATTTTTGTCCTGAACACAATTATGGATAGGAAAAGAATGTAACATGCTTTTAATCCAGTTGAGACATTTAAGCATGTGTGACTCAAAGTTGAAATGACTGAGTTATAACTTAAATAGAAATTCTGACAGTGTCGTTCTTGCTTGCAATAATATGTGCTGATTGGAGAACAGTGCTTTACAATTACTTGGAGAGTAACTTCCAAGCTCTGATATCTAACCAGCAGCAGTCAAGAATCCGCAATGAAAATCCTTTGATTTAAGCAGCCCTTGCTTTGGAAATCTGATGAGTTATAATGTTGATGGTCAGAAACAGCATAGCATGTTTAACAAGGCCAGGTTATCTACCTAAATCATCTTATGTGCACTGAAGATTAATTATCCTGAAAATTCCAAAAGAAAAATGCATTTTCACTCTGCAGAAATACTTTTAGATGAAAATGGCCATCCTGTCCGGATATTGCTTGAAGATTATCCATCATAACTTGGCTGGGTCTGCTTCTGCACATAGGAAAATACTACTTTTTAAAAAAAATAATATTTTAAACCTTTTCTGCTTGAAATACTATAAAACTTCAGTTATTATTTTGTTTTTGATGAAAAGATACAGATGCAAGAACAGAGAAGGAAAAAATATTTAACATGACCATTTCCAGTTGACAAGTTTTGTACTCTATTTTATTTCTTTAAATGATGGCATAGAATGAGAAAGAAACCTAATTTGCACTGGAAGATTCAACAGCATGAGATAACATCTCTCATGAAAGATAAATGCTTAGAATTGTTAAAATCTTTTGCTTTGCTTGATTGGTGTAAGGTGATTTGATATCTTATCATGTGATCTATAGAGGGAAAAGCTTGAAGAAAAAGTGGAGGCTTGATAAATACTCTAGTCAAACAAATTTAACATAAAATTGTTTTGATAACAGTTATTCATTGTACTTTATAAAAGGCTGGAAAAAATAAATTCCATGTTCTCTAAAATTAGCCATCAATTTTTAAATTGTCATCTTATGTAACTAGAATTATAAAACTACAGATTTTTTAACCAATTCATATATCTGCATGCTTTGCTTGATCCAAATTGCTTTATCTCCCAGTTGTGAGTCAGGATGTAAACATAAATTTACATAGAAGAAAACATTTATCATATTTTATTATTCTTTATAAATTAATGTATGATTAAAATATAACTTACTATACCTTAAAGACCGTGTACTAAATATACTACACTAGAATTGCAAATCGTATTAGAATATAAACCAACAGAAATAAAGAGCTGCTGAATGTAAAATAACTGAATGCAAGCTAATTAACATATATTCATTTCTTATGGATTCTAGAGCATGCCATAAGTGCTTTGTGTGAAAAAGCATGGCATAAAATATGAATTAAAGTGTAAGCACTCAAGCAAAACTTACAGCAATAACTCTGAATATTGCTTACTTTCTCTAAAAGAAAATCTTAGTCAATGGAATAGAAAGCACCTCTCTCTTCACCAAAATTAAGAACAGCATACAAAAAAACAAACAAACAAAACCTAAGTAGTTCACCTGTAAAATGTGGAAAAGGGAAAGGACTTTTTAGTTTGTACATGAATTGCCTGAATGAGTGGAAATGGATGTAGAACAATTTCATTTCCATCTATTACGTGCCGGTACTTCTAGTACTTCTACTTCTGTTGTCCAAAGCTCTGAAACTGTACATCTGCTGCTACTATTTCTGCCCTCAGGGAGGTAAAAAAAAAAAAAAAAAAAAAAGTCCATTTGTGCTCCTCATATGCAAAGATATGAAAAATAAAATTCAGTAAGTCCCCAAATAAATAAAACTACTGGGCCGGGTGCGGTGGCTTACGCCTGTAATCCCAGCACTTTGGGAGGCCGAGGCAGGCGGATCATGAGATCAGGAGATTGACACCATCCTGGCTAACACGGTGAAACCTCGTCTCTACTAAAAATACAAAAAATTAGTGGGGCGAGGTGGCAGACGCCTGTAGTCCCAGCTACTCGGGAGGCTGACGCAGGAGAATGTCGTGAACCCAAGAGGCAGAGCTTGCAGTGAGCCGAGATCGGGCCACTGCACTCCAGCCTGGGCGACAGAGCCAGACTCTGTCTCAAAAAAAAATGAATAAAATAAATAAACAAATAAAACTACTACTGCTGAGGAAGCTTAATATACCCTGTCACTTCCCCTATAGCAAACTAAAGCTATGAATAAGACATTTCCCAAAGAAAATGAACTCTGAAGCACCCAGTAGGTTCCGCTGTATGCCGTTATTGGAATAAGATAATGTAAAGACAGTTCAATGCCAATAGACAATGCAGTATTTTTTACAAAGCCGAATTATATGTATTTACTGAAGATACATCAAATGAGCAAGATAAGACATATGTATTTGAAATAGAAAGATAATATGTTTGTGTTTAATATATTGTAGAAATTGTCCCAGAATGGTTCATCCATGTAAAAATATGGCCCCTCTGAGACTGCCAATAGCCATCAGACTCAGAGTGATCTTCTGAATTCAGTCTTGTTCTTAGAGTTGGGGAAGGCTTTAACTCATGTCAAAATTTCCCTCGGCTTGAAAAGTTATTTTGGAAATGAGAAAAAGGGGTAGTTCACTTGGTTGTGCTGTTTCCTCTTTTTCTTCTTTCTGGCATTCCACTCAGATTTGGCAGATATCATACATTCTAAAATGCACAGCCTATACCATCTTACTCTCTATGAGCTATGAAAAATGCAGGGATATGTAGCCACACCATTTGCATTGTAATAAGAAAAAAAAGAGAAAAAATATAACTAGCAGGTTAAGTTCTATAAATTCAATCTAACGTTTAGCACAGGGTCAGGCACAAAGGAGGTATTCTGTAGTATTGAATACTCATTGTTAGGTGAAATTAATTACCACTATTTTTATAAAAGTATATCATATTATAATGATGCAAATATATACTTGGTCTTAAATAATCATGGAGAGCTTGGAAAACTTCATAATTTAGGGCTCTCCAACAGCAAGAAAAAGCATATATACAGACACTGAGAAGATAGTATAATTCAGGAAGACAACTTACCAAAGGTAGGAAGAACTATAAAATCTCCAATGACTTTTAAGCCTCAAAGCATATGCTTGGTCAACATACAGCATGTTATTTTATACTTAGAAGGCTTCTTTTTGATTGATTAGATTTAGGCCAAAAGCCAGAGGAATCTGTGAGTCAGCCCTTATCACATCTTCCTGATTACAGTTACTATTAGCCAAGGTTTGAGTTTCATATGATGGCTTCAGTTGTCTACCAATGGCATACCTCTTCTGTGTTTCTCACTCTAACAGCAACTGTAATGAACTTTACCTCCCACACTTCCCGTGATTGGCAAATAACACTGATGACAATGTGACTTAGTCCTCGGGCTTGTTACCTTCCTGGTGAAAGCCCAGTTGAGATGTTGCCACTTCAGCAGAAATAAAGAACAACAGGGACAGTTATCAAGACAAGTACTAACATGAAGTCAAGGCTCTTACTGTAGTCTCAAGTGTATCAACACTTCACTTATACAGAATTACCACTTTTTTCTTTTCTTTTTTTTTTAAGACTGAGTCTCATTCTGACCCCCAGGCTGCAGTGGTGTGATCATGGCTCACTGCAGCCTCAACCTCCCAGGCTCAAGTGATCTTCCTGCCTCAGCCTCCAGAATAGCTGCCACTACAGAGCACCACCATACCTTGCTATTTTTAATTTTTTGTAGAGATGGAGTCTCCTTATGCTGCCCAGGATGGTCTCGAACTCCTGGGCTCAAGTAATCCTCCCACTTGGGTTTTCCAAAATGCTGGGATTATAAACACAAGCCACCGTGACCATCCTAGAATTACACTTTTAACTAACCATCTTTCCATTTCAATTAGAAACATACATACATACATACTTTAGTGCATGCATACACAGTACACATAGGCTTTAAATAATTTAAAGGTTAGAAATTTAGGAAAAGTATTACATAGGCTGTCCAACTTGAACAAGTCTAGCTGATACATCTTGGCATGTGCTCTGTAATAACTCCCCAATTACAATGGCAGGAGTTTTGCCATCATTTTGTCATATTTCCTGAACTTCTATCAATTTGAGAGTCATTTGCTTATTAAGCATTTATTTAACTGCAGAAATCTGTGTTTTAGGACCTTAATGGTCTTTCATAGATAAGAAAGAATTCAATTCAAACAGTGTGTTTCCTCCAAGAGCAATTCAAGTCATTCATAAATAAATGCACTTTTGTTCAACTGGAGTCTGTTGCTCTTGTTATTAAGCTCCAAATAGGCGCATTAAATAAATTTAAGTGTTGACTAAGGAAAGGGAGAGGTGGATTACCAACAATGAAAAAAATATTACTTTGTAATTAAGAGATGAGTGGGAGAGATTAGCATTAGTAAAATTAAATGCTTGGAAGTTATTGAGACAAAATTTCAAATACCACCCTATGGGCATATTCTGCTTGACCCAAACAAAAGCAGACAATTTATCCATATTTGCTACAACAGGTGAGATGAATTGACTCTGTTTGCAGCTTAAAGATGGCAGTAAAAACAATGAGGTGGTACCAGTTCAGAAGACCCACAGAAAAGTTTTATGCAAATGAAGTCTGTATTAATTGGTAATAATCATATGTAGAAAGCAAACACCAATATTGCATTTTTAAATAATAAAAACAAGAAGGCAGGGAAAAGAGGGCTATACTTTTGATATATTTAGATATGTTTTGATTATAATCAAACTATGACTAGGTGCCAAGGTTTTTTTTTTTTTTTTTTTTTTTTTTTTGAGATGGAGTCTCACTCTGTTGCCCAGGCTGGAGTGCAGTGGCACGATCTCGGCTCACTGCAACCTCCACCTCCCAGGTTCAGGCCACTCTCCTGCCTTAGCCTCCCCAGTAGGTGGGACTACAGGCACCTGCTACCACACCTGGCAATTTTTTTTTTTTTTTTGTATTTTTAGTAGAGACAGGATTTCACTGTGTTAGCCAGGATGGTGTTGATGTCCTGACTTCATGATCCACCCGCCTCGGCCTCCCAAAGTGCTGGGATTACAGGCATGAGCCACCATGCCCGGCGTGCCAAGGTTTTATAATATATTTTTATAAGCTACTTTAAATAAATTTTTGTAAGATGTAATATTAATGAAACTCATTAATTTTAAAAAGTATTATTAAGAATATAATAAGCACTTTACACACATTCCCATAAAAGAAATAATAAGTGACTGTATTCATTTGGCAAGAGAAGATCTGTTGAGAGAGAAAATCGTCTCTTAAAGATCTATAAATCCACATATCTTCATTTTGAGGTCAAATAACAACAACGTCTTTTCTTCATAATTCACATATTTTAGTCACCTAGACTCTTTAATGAAATCAACTCCAATGTTTTACATTCTATATTCAGAGAGAGAGCTAACAAAGTTTACTCAGATTAAAACATAAAACATCTTAAAACTAAATTTTATTTCACATTTCCTCAACTCAGTAGATTTATTTTTGGTCTCTTTTATAGTCCTAGTGTTATTTTCTCATCTCATATTGCATAACATCAGGTGAACGAAACTGAGGTTCTGATGAGAAATGGAAAAGGCCTTCTTAACAGCTAGAATTGATTTGCATCTGTAATACCTAGGAAAAGCCTGAAACAAAAAATGAGACTCAAAAGAAGGTAAATAATATTTTGGTTAACTAATATTTTAGAATTAATAGCTCTCACTTAATTTTTAATCTGATGTTTACACTGTGATAGTTTCTCTAACAGTTAGCATAAAATATATCCTATAATTTCTTCCCCAGATCTTTTCCATGATTATTGTGACTATTGTGTAAGAGTGGTCTAGATGATTATTCTAAAAACATGGCTATGCCAAAGGAGTTCCACCCTCAATAAGCAGTAGGAAGTGATAAAACAGGGTAGCATTTTGCTCATTCATAAACTACCTGGTTTACTGGGATGTCTGCATAGCACTGTTTCCTTACATGACCTAGCCACAGCCAATTCTCATTTTCGAATTCATTCCCAAAAGCATGTCTCAAAGAGATAATCCTATTTTAATGGCAAAATATTCTATTGCACCCATTATCCATGCTCCGTACTTGGATGTAGCATCTCCAAATTGCACTGGGGGACTGATCCTTTTATAAATCAGTAGGAAATCTTTCTTCCTCCCTCCCTCCCTCCCTCCCTCCGTTCCTTCCTTCCTTCCTTCCTTCCTTCCTTCCTTCCTTCCTTCCCTCCTTCCTTCCTTCCTTCCTTCCTCCCCTCCTTTTCTAACTATCTATATAATTTCTGCATGAACCATTGGGAACCTAATGTAGGTTACTATATTATAATTTCACAGGTGAGAAAATAGAATACAGAGTGGTTAGACTATCAAAATTTAACAAATGGCAATCCAGTGTAAGTGCTTGGCTCTCCCAGACGCTTACTCATTGATTAAGTATATATCCTCTTTCATTTAGGACTTGTGCTAAATAAAATGGAAGCTCTCAATTATTAATTCAAAGTGGAAGAGACAAATAAATAACAACTACCTACCAAAATAGATGAAGGCACACATTTATAGTACTGTAAACTAAGATAAAAGGCAACTTCATTTGCAGTTTAAGTATCTAAGTTTTATTACTTTATTTTATAAACTAAATCCTTAGATGTCATGGTCATAGGGCCTAACGTGGCACTTTAAAATTGACTTAATGCCATCAGGCTTCTGGAATAAAAAGTAGCCTACACATTTTACTTATAAGTATTATATTCATGCAACTGCAGGAAACATACTTCTGTACAAACTATAGTCATGTCAAAGTAAAATCCATAATATGTAATAATAATAGCTCATGTTTTACTTTTGCCAAAATGCTCAGTGATAAGACGTTATACTTTTTAATTGTACTTTTTTTCTAAAAAGATATAATTCATCCAACAAGACAAGATAATATGTATCTCTGATATTTGGACTTTATGAGAGCCCAGAAAATAGTTCATAACTTTAGTTGCTAATGGTACTGTGTAAATCACATATTTCCTTAGAGCAAACTACTCTGAAATTTTGCACTTATTTACAATAAATGTTTGGCTTAAAAAAAAAAAGACTTTCCAATTACTAAAATGTTCCTTCTTGCACCCCTCAATTTATAAGCAAATTTCAAAAACAGTCATTCTCATCAGTGAATCTCATAAATGCAATTGCAGGTAAAAGCAAAAATATATTAAAGCGTCCCTGGAACGCTTGAATTGTGACATCTTTGGAAAATCTAGTGATTTCTATACCAAGTTGTAGATGATTCCATACTTTCTTAAACTTTCAGAACCATCTAATTTTGCTAATCTGGTGCTTTGAGCCTCACACTATTGAAAAGACAAGCTGGCTCCTCCACCCCTACCAAAGGGCTAGCAAATATAGCTATGCTTAAAAAGTATGGTATTATCTACTAAGTAAAATGCCTTTATGCTTTATTTGTTCATAATACTTTTTATTTTCTTAAAAACTTAATCTTAAATTTATAATAAGATAATTTGATTTTGTTTTTTCTGGTCACTATTTCAATAATAGCAATAGTTTATTTATGAAATGACTGGTTTGCTTTTTCTTGGTTAATTTAGATAAATATCAAAATTCTTAAAAAGAAACAAAATGCTACATTATGTACCATAATCATTTATTTCAGTTGCAAACTACTTCAATTTCCAGATTAAATTAATTTTGT
The DNA here is from genome assembly GCF_029281585.2 of Gorilla gorilla gorilla. Lineage (NCBI taxonomy): Eukaryota > Metazoa > Chordata > Mammalia > Primates > Hominidae > Gorilla > Gorilla gorilla. The sequence continues at coordinate 39,093,549 of NC_073227.2, read as the reverse complement.
TAAAATATTATTAAAACTTTAAAATGTTTTGCCAAAAATACGTGGATTTTTTTCTTATGATATTGTTATTCTAAAAACTAAAAGTGGATTGTTAAGAGTTTTATTAGGTGAAATATATTTTATTTTCTAATGTTATTATTTGAATCACCATAAGTTATTAATTATCATTTAAATATACAAGGGTGTATTTCTTTTGCTATTATAGTACACTTATAACACCATTGAGGCAACATCAATGATGAGAATAGATTATGTTTTCTTTGATAAGTATTGGATATAATGTTATGATTACATGCCACTCATATATCCACGAAATATATTCCGGAAATGTAAAGAAGAGCTTATCTGCCCAGTTAACTATATGAGACATTACAGATGGGCCCTTGGTGTCTTTCCTCCTTCAGTACACTTAATTTCTTGTGTTTCCATTCCACCAGCAAACTATCTTGCTAATTAACTAAAAGTTAAGAGTATTTTTTAAAAAACTGTAACCTCCTTCCTCACTGATTCTTTCCATGTATATATAGTTTGTTCTGCCTAGTTTTGATCTATCTTTTCCACTCTTTCCTCTCTTCTATAAATACCCTCTGTCTATCACAGTTTAGCAGATATTTTCGGTCTCTGAAGCATAATGACAATTTTCTTAAGTTCAAGTGTCATAAACATATTCAAATGATTTGAATAGTGCCTCTTGTCTCCCTCATACTGAGGCCAAAAATACTTGGAAATTATCCACTAACTTAATATGACCCAGCATAGTTAGCAGTAAAGCAAATTAATGTGTTAGCCGAAAGTAACTTTTTCCATTGATTTCCATGATAAAATCAGAACTTCAGTTCCCTGGAAGAAAATTTCTTATGGATATATACTAAAAGACTCTTACAATGTAAAGCCTATTTAATGTATTTAAAGACATTCGATATGCAGTGTCCTTTTGAGAACTAGTTCAGAAATAAGAAGAAAAGTCATTGATAGTATAGTGCCTTATTGGGGAAAAAATCTTTAAAATAAATGATCCAAAACACCTTTTAAAACAATCACCCCACCCAATGTCAATTTTTGTTCCTATTATAAATATAGAGAGAGATCAGTAAAACTTTTGCATTTCGGCCAAGCTTATCCTCACAAAAGTGTCACAATTTCAAAATTAGATCCACATTTCCTGGTTGTTCTTAAAATATTTTCCTGCATCTTCTTCATTATTTGAACACACTGGCTTATGTTGCTATTATACTCAGCTAAGACCACAAAGAATTAAAATCCTGAGCAATATGTCCTACTGGTGTCTGAAGACATTTTTCCCCTGTCAAATAAAGAATATTCCATTACAATCAGCTAATGTGCTTGTGTTTATAATTCTTTTTATTTAATTGATGTCTGTTATCCTGATTAGAGTGGACAAGCAAGCTTAAATAATGATGGTTAAGTCTGGTTAACATTTATGATTGGACATCTTCAGTAATTTGCTCTGTTTCTTTTGTTATAAACTCTAGTGGTGTTAAACTCTCGTGACCAGAGCCATGAGATAGTGGTGATAAGCTCATATTACACAGCTGCTGATTTTAAGTTGGAATATATATTTGTTTTTACTGTTTTTACTTCTGGCAAGAGTTGTTAGTAGATTACAAAGAATATTTGTAATGTCAAGCTTTACAAAGGGATGCCGACCTCCACATTCCTCCAGGAACACAGCAGGCTATGCTACCTAGTGTTTCTCTGTTTCTTCTATACAAAATTTTTTGTTTGCTTTCCTATTTCATCTGGCTGATTCAAGACAAGTAGTGCATCCAAGGATGCAAAAGAAAGCCTCAACTCACCAAGATCTGTACTTTTCAGCAAACTACTACAGTAAATTTGGTTACTCTGAATTGAGATTCAGAAAATCTGGATCACAAGTGTCTCACTAACTAAATGACCTTGAAAAAGTTAACGAGATTTCAAAAGGAAATTTTCATAATCCCTTCCAGGTAAAATACTTTATGATTCTATGTGAATGCTTTATGTTCTATATCTTATTAAGTTGAAAATAATTAAATTACTTTTGCAAATGATCTTTATTTTAACTTTTATTATAGTCAGTTACACTTCAATAAAGAAGTAGCATTCAAAATGAAGATACAAAGTGTAATCTATAGATAACAGAAAAAGTGAATTCCACAAATGAGAATTAGTAACTTTTCCTTCAAAAAAGCAGCTTTGATAATATAAAGCACTTTACTAGAACACTACAGCATTGGCTAACAGGTAGATGGCTTATGTTAAAATTCTAAATCATCAATTCCGATAAAATATTTGATAATTTTATCACCAAATCCAGGTACAAAGTTATTGGTATTATTATGTCTGATAGTTATTATGGAACGACAGACCATTAGCATTGGAATTCATTTTTTTTTTTTTTTTTGGAGATGCAGTCTCACTCTGTTGCCCAGGCTGGAGTGCAGTGGCATGATCTCGGCTCACTGCAAGCTCCGCCTCCTGGGTTCATGCCATTCTCCTGCCTCAGCCTCCCGAATAGCTGGGACTACAGGCGTGCGCCACCTTGCCTGGCTAATTGTTTTTTTTTTTGTTTTTTTGTTTTTTGTTTGTTTTTGTATTTTCAGTAGAGACAGGGTTTCACCGTGTTAGCCAGGATGGTCTCGATCTCCTGACCTCGTGATCCACCCACCTCAGCCTCCCAAAGTGCTGGGATTACAGGCGTGAGCCACTGCGCCCAGCCTGGAATTCATTTTATCTAACTCGCTATCTTATGAGGTCCTTTAACAATGGCCTTGGCCAAGCACGGTGGCTTATGCCTGTAATCCCAGGACTTTGAGAGGCTGGGGCGGGACGATCACTTGAGATCAGGAGTTTGAGACCAGCCTGGTCAACATGGTGAAACCCTGTCTCCACTAAAAATAAAAAAATTAGCCAGGTGTGGTGGTAAATGCCTGTAATCCCAGCTACTGGAAAGGCTGAAGCAGGAGAATCCCTTGAACCCAGGAGGCGGAGGTTGCAGTGAGCTGAGATTGCGCCACTGCTCACTGCACTCCAGCCTGGGCGACAGAGACTGAGACTCTGTCTCAAAAAATAAAATAAAATAAAATAATAAAATAAAATAAAATAAATAAAAATAGTGGCCTTGAGAAATTGTCAAGCAATCTAAATTTTAACATCTTTAATGATGCAGATTTCACAACACAGACTATTCTATGTATCAACCTTTATTGAGCATTTTCTATAGTAATACATTTTATGCTTATGTGAGTCAGTTTTTTCCCCATGTTATCCAACTGGCTTTCAATCTGCTGCTAAGAAGCACAAAGAATGAGTTGAATCCCTCATCTGTCTTCTGAGTTAAAGTATTCTAAGTATCTAAAGTGGCTGTCCTCTCCTCAACCTGTCTTCCTTAAGAGCACCAAACAATTTCCTGGATTCACACATTTTTAAGCACAAGAATCATCTGTGTATACCTCAAACAAGAACAAAATAGGAATTTAAAAATCATAATAATCATTCAAAATTTTTCTTTTTCAATGAGAAGCATTCTCAGAATTTATGATGCAAGTTTGTGACATAGAGGTAATGGAATACATGATCACAGCACTCCATGCCACTCAGTCAAAGCAAGCTCTCAGAATCCTTCTCAAGAGATAGCTTCAGAAAGAAAAATAAGTCAACACATGTTATCACTAAAGATTACATCCGTGATTTAGCTCAGTCTCCTTATTTTGCAGCTGAGGAAACCATGCTCCAGGGAGGTTAAATATAGTTTCCTGGCAAACCTAGAACAAAATCTCAATTTATAAAATTCCTAGTCTTCCATATTCTGTAGAAAGTTGGAATTCACTTTAAAAATGAACTAGTCCAAATCCTCCATTTTAATGGCATTGATGAGGTCTTGAGAGGTTAAGTGATTAATCCCTGTGTCCTGCTTTTCACTCGTCTTTCTATGACACTAAAAGACAGAGTAAAAGGTATCAAATTGTCACGTTGCACATGGCATACCCCTTCAACAGCAGTGATAGCAAAGCAGATACATGTTCCCTGTTGTTTTAAGAATATGGCCTAAGAATCTTATAGATAATCTAATACCTAAAGGGTATCGCTTTGGTAACTGAATGTCAAAAAGCAGAGGGAGGTGCATATATTCATACAATGTACAAAGAAATGTTCAGTACCACAGAGAAAAAATTTATGTCAGCACTGGAGCTCTTAAGAATATTGTACAAAGTCAAACAATATAATTACCATATGGAAGACTTTCATTAAGATTATATAGGTTCATAATATATGAAGCACATTTGAAAATGGAAGTCTTGGGTAGGGTCAGCAAAAAGGCATGTGGCATAAAAAGTGTTCTCTGCCAGAAAATTAATTAAATTTCCTAGTTCTGGAAAAGGCCATATATTCTGCATAGACACTCACTGAAAGTCAGATGTGCAGGGCCTTGCAGAGTGTGCCATAATCTACTCATAAATAGGCTTCACCAAGGGATATTGACAGCAATTTGGCATTTGTAACAGTTCCCATAAATGAAGAATTTACTTTGCAATAAATTATGTTAGGGAAAGCGCAGATCTGACAGCTCTTGCTTTACACATCTTTTAATCTTGTTTTGCCCTCCATGTAACAATATAATATATTGTTATGTAAGAGACCATATTATCAGTCAATCAAGTCAATTACTTGCAATGAAAAAATAATTTTTGTTTTGTTGTGCTTGTCTTTTACTTCCACCGATGTTATTATCCACTTAAGGACATTATATTTTGTAGTGTGAAATTTGTTAGAATGATGAATGGACTTCTTAGGCAAAGATTCACCTCAGACAACCAACACAAACTAAAATATGTATTAAATTACAAAGTAAAAAGTAAAGACTGAAAATCTTTCTTCAAATGCTATTTTTAAAATTAATTGTTTTACACCTACTCATGTTTATTTTATTTATATACTGCATCCTATACAAACCACACCTTTAACAAATTAATGTCAAAGCCATATGCAGTTTTAATCTGTACCTCTTTTTATTTTTTTTTCCTTGAAGGTGTTCAAATGAAATTGCTAGTTTCTTCAAGCTGATTAAATATAAGAACATAAACTGTGGAAGCCCATGCTGAATTGCTTGTTTTAGGCAAGACCATTTTTCACCAAATGAGAAAATGAAAATAACAAGAATACTAAAAAGATTTGCAATCAAGTAACATAGAAAAATTAGAAAGACTGGGGCTACAAACCAAAAAAGAAAATGGAGAGACATTAGATATCTAGACATTATGACATAGTGTCTGTCTGAATTTAAGTCTAGAAATACTTTCATTTAAAAAAAAATAGAAATTATTTTGTGCTTCCAAAAGGGAAAACTGGGATAATTGGATTCAAGTTACAGGAAGCTAGAAAAAGCTGGAAAGTTAAAGATGTCCCAAAATAGGAGCAACCTCTAGACTTTGTGTCCCTGGAATTATTCAAGTGGAGATAAGCAAGTCTTATAAATGGTGTTAAGGGATGCATGCACAATCTAAGATGGGATTTGTTAACCATTAATCTCTATCCACTCTTAAAATTTCATGACTAATTCAGCAAATATTTATTCTATGCTTCAGGCACTCTACATAAAGAAAAACAGATATAAGGTGATACTTTTATGTGTAAAACTAACAGATTAATTAGTGTTATGAGTATCTTGGTAGAGAATGTGGTGGAGAGGGATATTTGGACTTGAATCCTAATTTCCCAGCAAGCCCTGTCTCAACCGTATTCTCTAGGCACAACTATTTTAGTTCTAAATGCATAGCTCCAAATTAATGCTTAAGCCCGTATCTTGCTCTCAAAAAAACTGTTGTCACAGAAAAAGTCCTAAAAACATACAGTGTACACAAATCAATGCATCTTAACTTACCCTTTTTCTTCTCAGTCATTTTACCTCAAAGGCTTTTCTAAGAATAAGGAAACACAAACTCATAAATAAACTTATTTTTCTCTACCTGCATTGATTTTTTTCCCTCCCAATTTAATTCATATTCTTTTAACATCCTTTCAGTGTCTGTGGTTTTTAATGACATGTTTCCTTCATTTTGTTACTCCTAATTCACTTTTCCAAAATTATTTTGCTTCTTTTTTCTCAAAGATTTTTTTTTTCTCCTTAATTTGGCCTCTTTTCCTATCTGTCTTTTTACTTATCCACTGTTTTCCTTTAGTGGTAAACTGATACAACTGTTTTCCTATTCAAGCATAGCCTCTTTATTTTCCTATAATACCATGTATAATTTTCATAATTTCCTTTCCTCAAATCTTTAAAAAAATTTGGTTAAATTTTCTTCTTTCTGTGTGAGTTACAAGTGTTTCTGTGCTTCCTTTCCTGCCATTAGATTTGATAAATGTTACAGGATTTGAATTACCAATTTCCTTTTCTGGGGAAGAAAGTATTTTATATTGATTCAGTTTGTAGTTACAGGTCCTAAATCTGCTGAAAAGTAATAAATTATTTCTTATAGAGAATATATTGAGTAGTCTATGAAGCTAATAATGGCCAAGAGCAACAAGCTAAGTAGGGAATAAAAACAGAATAGAGAGAAGTATGGGTGAAGGGAAGGGCCCATGTTCGGGAGAAGAAGACAAAAGGCTGTTTTGTGAACATTCACTCATTTAATCAACATTTAGTGAGTAACAAATACTGTGGACATTGAAGAGCTCATGAAACATAAGGTGGAATCATTGCCCTCTAGTAACTCAAGAGGTGAGCATGAACGAGAGTACTGCTTTCCTGGGGAGAAATGAGGAGAAGCTGTATAAGGCATGTCCCACTTGAGTCAATCCTGAGTGATCTTGTCCCCTCTCAACTTCACCACCTCTCAGTTTTCTTACCTATTACATAGAATGAATAATAATTTCTAACTCATTGTTTCTTTGTGTGGATGAATCAATAAAATGGAAGTGAAACTCATTAACATTGTGCCCATACAAAATAAATCCTCAGTACACGGTTGCTGTTATTATTTTTTGTATGTGAATTTTCCAAACAGCCATGAGTAAAGTGCCTTCCAGAGGAGAAACCTAACCGTGCGAAGACCTGTGGACATGAAAGATTGCACTCTCTGGGAAAGATGCAGAGCACAGAGTGCAGTGTGTGCTCAAGGTTAAAACAAAATATAAAGGCAAGGAATGTGGGTAGAAGTGAGATCATGAAAGATACTCAATGATCAGAGCTTTATCTAATAGAAAGCCATACATTTCTAAATGAAGATTAATGGTCCAGACTAACATCCATTCCCTTTTCAATTTCTCCCGTATTCCAATGCATTCAAATACAGTAGGAAAATGGAATATGATCTTTTAATGTTCGGTGAAAATGTATGTAAATTGAAATGGTTTGCTTTGTTTATGTACACAGACAAGTCTTAATTCTGCTACTGTTTTAAAGAGTACTACAAATAATGCTGCTATACACATACACACCCATAAACACACTATTTTTCTAAGTCATCTGCCAAGAATCTTCCTAGCCCAAAGGTAGCATTTTAGTCATGTGTCTCAGAGAACCTGAGAGAGTCACAAGACTATAAGCAAAGCCTGATACATCAAAACAAGCCCCTGCAGGAGCTGGGAGGACTTGTTTCACTAGTGAAAAAAGAAGTCAAGAAGGCGGGCGCTTCCTGGTGATGACTGAGTGTTCATGTTTTATAGGTTATGACTCTGCTGGAGTTTGAGCCCTGAGGGCCTAGCTCCTTTCAAAATATAGCACCCTGAATGAAGGATATCTTGGACTGAACAAACAGTCCCTAGTCCCCTCTGTCTCCCTCAAATGCCACCAGCTGAGTTGACGAAAGAAAGTTGTAGAAAGTAATTAGCATGCATTCAGCTTTCACATCTCAATGGCACAGCTTTGTAGGGTATTTAGATTTATTTGAACTAGCTTATACCTAATTTTCTATAACCAGATGAGTATTATAATTATGTGCATAAAATTTTGTGCAATGCTTTTGAAGATGCAAATGCTATTAAATTTTGAAATAAAATTCACAGAAATATTCCTGTTTTATACTTTCAAAGATATGTTATATAACGATTGTAGAATGTTGAAAGTGGCATATTCATACATACAAGTTCCATTTATTTTATACATATTTTATTGAGGAAACTGCATAGCAACTTTCCCTGAGAATAATATCATTAATTTTTCTAAACTCTATACATTGAGAAAAATCTACCACTGTGTAGGGATTTAGGTAATGCATAACACGGTGAAACATATAAACTCAAGTTGAACAATTCTTCCATATAGAAGGCTCTGTGTAGTGAATGAATGCACCTTGTAAATGTAAGAGACAGACTATTAATGGAGAATGCAGAAGAGGGGCAGCTACACTGTTTCATGAGAACCACCATACCTGTTGATTAATGGAGAGGCCTTAACAGCACTCTTCTTCCATGCGTCTTGCCATGAGGAAAGGGGAGGAAGGGAAAGGTAGTGATGGCAGCAACACCTGGGGAAGGGAGATGGGGAAATATGTAAAGGGAAAATCAGCAGCCCCTACACAATGGTGTCCATCCATAGACCTCGCCAATAAAACAATTTCCAAAAACCCTGAGTTTGTTTGCTTTCTTTAAAAAAAGAATCTATATAAATTTCAAAGACAATCTAAACAAATTAATATTTTGAAATGTGTTAATTTGAACAGTCTTTCAACTATGATTCTGCAAATCCAGGGACCCAGTTGGCTGCTACAAAATGAGCCACCATTTTATCCTCGTTTTTTAACTAGGCAGGACCTTCACATATGGGCATAACTTTTTTTTACAACAGAAAAAAACTATAAGATGACTCTAATACCAAATAGATATGTATTTTCTTTCTAACATACAGCAGGATTATCATCTCATTCTGTGTCTACCTAGCTGTTATATAACTGTCTCACAATGCACATTCCTTTTCATGTCCTCCTAAGGATATGTAATTTTGACATGAAAACAACTTCAACTTATTAACTTAATAAAAAAAATTAATTTAACAGAATCCCTATATACTGGAGGAGGTCAAACTAACAAAAGTTTTTAAAATGTTCATGTTTTAATTATATTTTTGTGGACATGGTTTAATCTGGACTATGTATACTTTCAAAAAGTATAAATACACAGAATTTTATAAAAATAAATTAAATTGTATACCAAACAGTTGATGGCAGTAAATTATTTGAATTTTAATAAAGATTAGTTGTTTTAATAACCTATGCAATACTACCACTGCAAAACAAACACTGGTACAATTTTTTTCTCTTAGAATTTATTTTAAAAGAAATATTTAACTTTGTATGTTTATATTTAAATGCAAATCATATATAAAAAATGTTTCTCTTAAACTGTTTATTTAGAAAAGCTTTTATACACAGTGAAGATAAACTTGCAAAAATAGATGTGTATTTTATGAAGAAAAGTAATGTAAAAAAATGAAATATAGGAGAGAATTAATTTTCCTGTGTGTGACTTCATACACAAATATGTTTCTTAGTGTATTAGATACACAAGGGCTATGACATTGATGAATTTTTCTCTAAAGACAGGGCTATTCATGAATACGTGTTTGCATTCTTGTTTCTAAATGTGAATCTAACCTTTAATCCCAATGTTTGGGAAAGCAGCTATCACAAGGATCATTAGGGTTTGGAAAACAATAATTCTTTTCGTTTAGCCTTAATCCTGTTTAGACAGGGTGTCTCCAAATTTCCCAGTTTTCAACTCCTCTGGTCTTTGACACACTGCTTATGATTAGCCATCGTATCTAGTTAAAATAACGTGACCCACCTAAGGCTTAGGCAATAGTATTAGTCAGCCCTTGAGTTGAGAAATTTGGAAACTAATTGGTTGTCATAAGAGATTAACATCAAAGAATTCTGAAGGCATATGTAGCATCTAGGCCCTCTGATGTAAAAGAAACAACTCAAAGTAGCAAACTTAATTTTAAACTGATATTATTGAGCATATACTTTTTGCACCATTGCTTGGGATTCTATAAATTTCTATAATTTTGTATTTAACTTAAAACATTAATTGATATTACATGTAATATTTTAAAGTTTGAATTCCCCTTCAAAGTTAAAACCTCTGCATTTCAGTAAAATAAAGTTGAAAAAATTAAACCTAATTTTTTGTACATTTAAATATTCCTCAGTGATTATTTTGGGATCAGAATTTTGTCTTTGGAAGAAGCAAATGTGGGAATCTTATAAGCCAAAAACCAAAAAGGAGGAGAATCCACATGCTCTTAATTTGTGGCCAGATCTTGCATCTAGCATGAAATATAGCATTTTTTTTTTTTGCATATGAGTTGCTAATATACTAAGACTTTGATGTATAGAAAATTCTTCCTTTGGCTTTAAGAAGGGTAGATTATTACGGGATAATGAATTAGCACTGCACTGGGAGAGATTAAAAGTAATGAAAAGTATACTTATGAGAAACTATAAAAAGTAAATATATGCACAGAAAACACAGAAAAACACTGATAATTTATCAAGATGTAATAAGCAATATAAAATGATTTCATAAATAGCGGAGTTTATAAATAACCAAAACAACATAGAAGGATAACTCCAAAAAATAAAGCTGGAATCTTAAAGCGTCAAATAAACCAGGAATAGAAAGTTAAACACCGCATGTTCTCACTCACATGTAGAAGCTAAAAAAAGTTGAAATCATGGAAGTAAAAAGTAGAACAGAGGATACTAGAGGTTGGGAAGGGTAGGCAGAGGAGGGGATAGGAAAAAATTTGTTAAAGGATGCAGAATTATAGTTAGATAGGAGGAAAGAAATAGGTTCTAGTGTTCTCTACCACTGCAGAATGACTACAGATAGCACTATTATATTATAGTTTCACATAGCTAGAAGAAGGACACTGAATGTTCCCAACACAAAGAAATGATAAATGTTTGAGATGATGGACATATGCTAATTACTCTGATGTGATTACTATATACTATATGCATTGAATCATTGCTAGGTACACTATAAATTATTATATGACAATTAAGAAATGAAACAAAATACAAGAATTGATAGAGTAGAGAACTGCAATTTCTGGGTGAAGGAAATATAAATTTGATGTATTTGAAAGGTAGAGACCAGGATAATAAAAGCATCCCTCATCCCCATGAGGCATTTCGTAGGAATTTGGTATGGACAATAATATGAATTAGATTTTCACCTGGTAACAATAACAAAGGGAAAATGATCACTATGATCTATAAAAATAAGTAGTAGATGGAGAGACAGTTTGTGGTTATTATTAAGTGCACTGACGATAAAGAGTTTGTAATAAGCTTTTTTTCCCAAAATGACAGGAATCATCTGTCACAGCAATGAAACAATATGAATCGCATGGAAAACACTATTGGTCTGACCACTCTAGAGTCTGCTTCTTCTAGTTTCCATTCTTGGAAAAATGTATGATCATGGTAGAAGTACAGATATTAAGAGGCTGATAACACAAGGCTGTGGGACTTAGTAAAATAAGCCCAGAGACCATGTGCAACTGTAAGCAGAGAAGGCATTGGTTCATGTCCTCAAGGAATGAGTTCTTTAGCTGGGATAAAAGAATAAGGGGTAAGGCTGGGCGCAGTGGCTCACGCCTGTAATCCCAGCAATCTGGGAGGCCGAGGTGGGCAGATCACCTGAGGTCAGGAGTTCGAGAACAGTCTGGCTAACATGGGAAAACCCCGTCCCTACTAAAAGCACAAAAAAATTATCCAAGCGTGGTGGTGGGCGCCTGTAATCCCAGCTACTTGGGAGGCTGAGGCAGGAGAGAAACGCTTGAACACAGGAGGCGGAGGTTGCAGTGAGCCAAGATCGTGCCACTGCACTCCAGCCTGGGTGACAGAGCAGGACTCTGTCACACACACACACACACACACACACACACACACACACACACACACACACACACACACACACAAAAGAGATAAGGCATTAAATACTGAGGTAGTTGGGGATTAAAATCAAAGATATAAGAGGAGTAAATGTTATTCACAAGAGAGAGACTGCTTTTCACAGACTGGATAGGATGTGTATAAAAGAATGGTAGCAAAAAAGAGTTGCTGCAGAAAAGAAAAAAAAAGTTTATGGAAAGGGAAGTTAAAACATGCTAAGGCAGTGTGGTGGGAGGGAGGTGGGTGAGAGCTGGAGAGTCAGCGAAGTTTGTTCAAACAGGGTGGATTTTGTGGTGGAAAAAATAATAGATGTTGAGAAAAACAACAGAACACATCCTTGATAGGTAGGAGAGACATATTAAACATTAATATGCAATATGTTAATATATTACAGGGAGTTTAGTTAGGCAGTGGGACCCCTGTTCTCTGCTTACGTTATTAAACATTTGTCAAAACCTGGTGTGTCTGGTGTAAGCATACACGAGAAGAGATTATTCCCCTGCTGCATAAATATTCCTGATAACAGTATTGTTTTCCTTATCCTATCAGTAAGGTCTGTCTTAAAAGTAAATTTTCTCTTACAATTGGAAAAATCAGAGATTTTCATTCTGGGTCTGACTCTCAAACTTTCCCACAGTCTGTCATGGTTATACTCAGGGCTTCTGCGACCATAGATAGTCTAGCATATTCCTCAGGGGAGGCCATGCTTTAGGCAGAGACATTTCAGATTTTCTTGCTAGTAGTGGCTGAATAATCATCAAAAAGGGCATTTTAATAATCATAATGTCCATAATGTTATAGGCAGGGCTGGAGTGTGGAGAGATCACCTTGATTGTTTGCACTAACTGTGGCCCGATGGAATTAAGATCAGCCTTGGGTGGCGGCAGGATTGGCAACACAGAGAGAAGGAATCTGGAAACCTTTGCAAAGGAGGGATGTCACATGTTTTCACAGGAATCAGGAAACTGCAGATATGCTAGTGCCTGATCTCCTTTTAAAGTGAAGAACAAACAGTATTTTCAAATTACAAAGTACATAATCATGTAAACCCTGGGTGAGCTTATCAGTCAGGACATAAATGAGACCACATTAAAAAAAATAAATAGAGAATACTTGTTTAAAAAAAAAAATCGTTGTGTAGGCATGACCTGAAGCATTTTTTGAAAATTAGTAAGAATTATAAATGAGTTAAAAGAATAGTTAATTATGAATTCTATATACAGCTCATTTATTAGGCATTAATAGTGTTTCTAGTATTCCTGAGATTTAAATGAATAAGTTGCATAGCTTAATGGCAGTAAAAATCAACTGAGTAAAATTTTAAATTTTAAGTGTTTAAAATTACTAGCTTTAATAAGCAATTATACAATGAAGAAATTTGTGAATAATATTTAAAAATTAGGTGTAAATCTAAGCTACTGAATTATATTACAGTTGGATTTGAGATAATATACATGCACACACATATATGAAAAGTTGAAGTATGCTGTATTAATAGTAGCATATGTTTAAAATTTCTTAAATCTAGAGTAAATACATAAAATATTATTTTATTTTTCCTTCTAACTGAAGATGCTCATTAATCTTATTTAATATGACACGCTTCTTTTTAAAAGTTAATTTAATTTTCATGACAATTAGAATGTTGCTTTCCATAACTGGAGCTGAGATATATTTTTCTTAGGTGACAACTTTATTAAAATTTCAAGATTTAGTTGCATTAAAAACATTGTAAAACACTATCGGCAAATGTATAATATTTTGCTTAATTGATTTCAAATTTCTAAATTTCACAAGCCTGCTCCCTAAAAATCTCACAATGTATAACCACAATAGCATAACCCACTATGTCCTTTATAAAAGCTAATAACCTACCTGGATACCTAGTTAACTGTTGACTATTGTATTGAGTGATATTTGCTTACAATTTAATTTTAATTAATACATGATTTTACACAATGGAAATAATGAATATTCTAAGTTTACTTTTATTCTAACTAATATATGTGCAATGAGTTTTGCTCATTATCTTCCTGACTTACAGTTGTTTGTTAGAATAAGTTTGTAAAATAACGGAAAACCTAAGTCCTCACTAGAACATTTATAGTCTCTCTCTCCCTCACTGGATTGGTTTATTAGTTTGATTATTCAGTTTTGTCAATCAAATATTTAATGGGTGCCAGAGGTTAGTTTAGTCAGTGGTCCTATGTGTTTGGTTTTCAAGCCTCCTTTACACTTTAAAAATTACAGAGGACCCTAAAGAGCTTTTGCTTATGTGGGGTATATCTGCTGATATTCATCATATTCAACATTAAAATAAAAACACTTTTAAAATAATTAGTTATATATATGTCTGAAAATAGTCACAATAAATTCATTATATGCTGACAAAAATAATATATTTTAATAAAAAATTACCATATTTAAAAAAAGTGAGAAGAATGACATTATTTGACACTTTTGCACATCTCTTGAATGATTATCTTACTAGAGGATATATGGATTATCCTATCCGCTCTGAATTCAATTTGTTGCACTGACACAGAGCATGTAGCCTCAGGAAAATTCTTTTGTGCACTTATGAGAATGAGAGTTGAAAGAGTAAATGATATCCTAATATTGTCAGGAAATGATTTTGAGTCCTGGAGTTTTGAGATCGCTTGGCTTTGAGAACTGCCAGCTTAAGCTCCTTCAATATTGAGTGGAATAAAAAACATAATAATCCTGCCCTCACGGAGGCCGCACTGGAGCAAGAGGAGTGATACATAAATTTTTAAGACCCTAATATGACATATGCTAGTACCAAGATGTGTTATGCAAAGAGCTATGGAAGAGGTGGGCACAAAAGAGACCAAACTTGCAGTAAAGTTTAAAGCAGAGGTGTCCAATCTTTTGGCTTCCCTGGGCCACACTGGAAGAAAAATTGTCTTGGGCCACACATAAAATACACTAACAGTAACGATAGCTGATGAGCTAAAAAAAAAAAACCAACAACAACAAAAAAAATCTCATAATGTTTTAAGAAAGTTTACAAATGTGTTTTGGACCACATTCAAAGTCATCCTGGGCCACGAGTTGGACAAGTTTGGCTTAAAGGAAGAGTTGGCCAGCAGTGAAGAGATGCAGGCGAAAGAGGTTAAGACCACTCTGATGAAAGAAAGGCATGGCTAGATATAGCATGATGTAATGGGAAGAACGTGGTTTTGTTTTGTTTTGTTTTGACAGATTTTGTTCAAACTGCATTTCAGCCACTCACTGGCTGCATGACTTTAAGCAAGTCACTTAAATACTGTAATCCTTAGTTTGTTCACTGGTGAAATAATAAAACCTACATAATAAAAATGCAGTGAGAATTAAGTGAGACGAAATATGCAAAGTATTTTCACGTGACAGTTAATTAGCACACCAGTAATATATTGATTTTGTTGCATATTTAAAGAGAGTGAATTGGTTATCATGCTGAGAGCTTAGGGTGCACTGAGGTGGTGAAGAGAGGACTGAAGTTTATGACTGAAGTTATAAACAAGGGTGAAAAGGGCAGCAATGAAGCAGAATTTATATGGATGTTCAAGATGAATGAAAGTGATTTAAAAATAGAAATATGATAATATCCAATAAACTACCTTGGAAACTCAGAGAATTATTTCTTATGCAGGTTTTTGCAAACCCATGGCAAATCTTGATTTCCACCCAGTGTCACCCTATGTTCTTCCAGGGAAAAAGGAAAAACAAACTGTAATTTTCAAAAAGTATTCCAGGATATTCATAAAAATAGAATGAAATGTGTAAAGAGTAGCATAGTCAGGAAAAAAAAAAAAACACTTACTCAAGACAGAAATTTAACCTACCTCTTCCATTGCTTAGGTGGGTTGTCTATACCTGAATCTTGCAGCTGTCTTTGAAATTAGATTTCAACAATATTTTAGTAATAAGTAAATTAATGAATGAATATGTAAATAAATACATACTTCAACGTGTATCACCAATGTAGTAAGAATTCAAATTTGCAATTGTGATGTTCTTAACCTGGGTTACTCATAAAGTTTACTAATCAATACCAACTTATCTAGAAAATAATTTTTTTAAGGGCAAAGTACACAGAGAATGTTAGGACTTTTCTCCATGCTAGGAATGCACCATCATCATGCCATCTTTGATCTTCAAGTCTTTGAGGTCCTCAGATCCTTGAGGGATAGAACATTTAGAAAAACAATTTCTCAACTACAAAATAAAGATTTGCCATTGATATACCTTAGTTCTGCCAATTTGGACACTGAAGGTAAAAATTTATACCTTGTAGAGAAGCATGATTTTGAAATATAAAGCACACTTCATTAAGGCTCTATAAAGAATTTAGGATTCGCAAATTGAATTTCTTTTTTATACAGTATGTTTTATACCAATCAATAATTTTGACTAATTTCTTTACTAACACAATTCAATGTAGATTAAGTTATAAGAAGAGCAAGCAAAAAATAAATAAAATATTAAAGCATGTGTAATAATGGAAATTGTGAGTAGATCCTTGATTCGAATATTCATTTATTCATTAATTAATTCAGAAATTTATTGAGACTCTACTATATGCAAGACCCTGTCCTAGTTTTGCTGGATATATTATGGTAAACAAGAAAACATGGTCTCCAAACTCATGTCATCAAGTAGCATAAAGTCTAGTAAGGTAGGATATTAAATAAATAAATAAATACAGGCCTCCACCTCACCCAATGTGTTACAAATAATTCTATAAATTATTTTCAAAAGAATTTTGTTTTAAAAATTACATATCTTAAAACTTAAATCAAGCTCTTTATTTTATAACTTCTCACATCCTGACCTTGTAAATACTGAGAGCAACGGTTATATCCACCTAGACAGGTTTCTAACTCCACCTAGCACACATATCTAGGATTTACAAAGGACTGTCTGAATAGCTAAACTTAGTATTAGATAGTAAATTTTACCTCATTTTTTGGTCTCATGTATATGTCCAGGTATGGGAGGGCAGGTTGTGGAGTAATCAACACAGAGTGAGAATTTCTGTATTTCCACTTTAAACAGCAGAATAAAATAAAATACCCTTATTCAACCATTCACTACTAAAGCACAATTTGCTTATAGGTTCTTCTTTGAAATTTCTTGTTTTTACAACTTGTTACCTCCCTCCTCTTACTATCAACTACCATATTCTAACTTTGCCAAGTCAAACAACAGTTGTCAATTCTGAGTCAATTTAGCCACATAAATGTAATAATCTACTCAAAATTGGGAAACATTCTTTTGTCAAAAATGCTTCAGTCTTGAATAAGATTAGCGGAAGCTATACAAAGCCATTTTGAGTTTACCCAAATGAAAATGAAAACAAAATGGATGATTTCCCTCGTAAAGTAGAAATAACACCATTTCGCACTGTTATTTATAATCTTAAACTTCAAGGAATGGTTATTCACAGACATGTAGAATGGAAGAAAAGTAAAACAGTCTGTTCACCCTATCTACTTGAAATACTTTGCACACTGTTCTTAGTTAATGTATTTTAATTTATTTTTAAAATACAAGTTGCTCTTTGACAATAAAGCATCCCAGACACTTACTAAAATTTTTTTAAAATTATTTTCTGCTCACCACATTCATGTACAACTAAAAAGATAAGCAGTGCTCTAAGTTGGAATTCAGTTTATACATGAGAATACCCTTCCAAATACAATCATTTAAATCACACGAACTATCTGTTAACTTTGGGCAGTGTTATTCCCTCAAAGCATATATCTCATTTCATTATGTATGTATATATTCTCAATGTTTTATTTCAAGCCAAAAAAAAATATGGTATACTCTTGAGAAATCTGACAGATGATAAAACTGCAGGAGTGAGGTACATGTGCACATGTTTTCACACGTCTACAAAATTGCTGATTTCTTCTTATTTCAATCAGCTGCCTGAATTGGTTGACTATCATCAAACTTAATAAACAGCATAAGAGCTTGCTATTATATGTAAAGGACCTGTTCCTTCTCTCCCCTACCATCTATGCTCTTTTATGTCTCAGTTAAGTAATACATTTCCCGGTTGAAGGGAGGGTAAACTTGAGAATAAGCCATATGCCACAAGAATTTCATTGTAAAAATGATAGCTAAGTTTATTTTAAGAATACTGTATAAGAAGAAACTAAATCTTTGTCTTAGTGTACTCTATTTATACATAATGCACAAAAAATATTTTTGTACTATGCTAGTGTATTATTTTGGTTTGCAAAAATATAATTATATAAAATATTAAGTGGCTATAACGTTGGGATTTTTCAAATATCAATGAACATATATCAATCAATGGAAGTTCATTATAAAAAGAATTCTAAAATTACCATTTTATAAAATTTAAATTTCACTGACCAAATACACTGAATTTGTCAATAGAATTTCAATCAAAATCAGTTCAGAAAGTGTGATAATATTCTTTAAATTCAAGACAAAAAAAGCAATCTACTCTTTAAAATGGGGACCAATACTTTTTAAAACCTAATTCTTGGAAGACAAAGAAAGAGGCTAAACATATTTCAATATGTTAATGCATTTTCAGGCTATTAGTATAAACCTGAGTTGTTTTTTTTTTTTTTGCCTACCACATCATTACTCTTCAATCTGGGGTAATCATTGATCTCAGATTCCAGGCACGTGCTCATCAACTTTGACCTGTTTTTCCTCTAATGTGAATCCAGTTAAACTTCCTACCCTTAATCGACTCTTCCATTTCTTGCCAATAAAAGAAACAGGTAAAGAAATACATCAAAAGCAGGCCCTGTACATGGAATGCTATCCTCTGTGGGAGGGCAGGTACTTCTGTAATAAATGCTTATTTTAAGTTTTCCTACATCAAATTTAGACTTGTAAAGCCAGGCCATGCATGATTAGAAATGTCAAAGGCATAATTCTAGAGTGATTCCTGCTTTTGAGATCTCATAGCATAACAGCATTCAATTTTACTAGGCATTACAGGAATATTCTCCAATGTGTGTATTAAATTCCTTTATAGAGACAGTTGCGTTGGTACAAGCCATAAATTTGACAAATAATCAGATATATAACTTTCATTCTCACATTTACATTACCAAGTATTTTATGGAGCAATTTTCTTAGTCATGGCAGTGAGACTGTTCAATGATATAAATAAATAAATAAATACTATTTCAACGTAAACCCTTAGCTCTAAAAGAAAGTAACTATGCTGGAGTCTCACAACAATACAATTCACTATGAAAGAGAATTCAGTTATCAGTAGGGTCTATCTTGGATTGCATCCATGAAAGTTTATTACCAGTAGTATCACAAGGACTTTATTACAGCAAGCAATACAGAAGCCAAGGACAGAATTATGGCTGGGTTCCAGTGCTGAGAGAAAGTGCATGAAAAGCCTAATATACCACAATACTGAAATGGTTATTATAAATAACAGGCACATTTACACTGGATTATCATAAGTTTTCAACAGAAACTTAAAATACCAACTGTCAGCACCAGTCCCAGGGCATGGGGTTTCTTGTTGAGACCTGTTTGTGCATTGGCAGTGGCAGGCCTAAGTGCTCCCAGGGATTTTCAGGCTTGCATTAAAAAACAATATCCCTTATATGGAAAATTAGAGCTTTAGGTGTAAAGGACATTTCGAAATGATGAAGTACTTGAGCAGTCCACTGAAATAGCCTTAAAGCAGTATTTTGAAATACTCTAAAATATATTTGTATATTTTTACCTCAGTATTACAAAAATATAAGGACACACTTTGCTCTGGAGGGGAAAAAGGCATTAGAAAGCAATTAGGAAACTAAAATCTTAAGTTCACCTTACAGGATTTCTCTGTCAGTATTTTACTTAAAAGATTACATTAAATTTCAGGTTGGCATGTTAAGTAATAAAAGAAAATAACCCAAATTTTAAGGCACATATGTTACAAATTTTATACTGGCCGTTTATTAAAGCTTACTGTATTATAAAAATATTACTTGATTTTACAATATAAAAATATCTCAATATATTAAGAGACTGTCAAGTTTGTAATGTATGAAACAACTGATTTTAATTTAATAGAACATGTCCAAAATAAAATCTTTCAGAAAGGATAATTTATTACTCAAATTATTTCCAAGAGGTGTCTCAAACCTGCTTGGCCTAGCCTATCAAGGCTGGTGTGTGTGTGTATGTTTTTCCCCAGTGAGCAGTGCCAGTTCATCCTAAAGTTTCCTCATAAATTTCAGAATGAGTATCCCAAATATACAGTAACTGGGAAGTCAAATTCTCTACATGTTGATCCAGGAAATATCTGTCCTAAAATTTGTTTAGAAATGCATATCACGTACAAGTAGATAGTTCATAAAGTCCAATCAATAAGGAGACTAGCTAAATGAAGTACAAAAATATTAAAATGAATCCTTTAGCTCTTGAGAATCAATGGCAGTAAACTTCGTTTAGAAAGAATGTGTGTCTGAGCAATAATGTGGAGCAATATTTCTCAAGCTGCTAAAATCAAAAGAGCTCAGAGGCATACATCTCTCCATGTAGCTATATTACATTTTTTGTTCTTTTTTTCCCCTATTGCTACAAGAAAATTGTCCTAACCACTTCAGAAATGCCCTACCTTATTCCTAGGAAGGAAATGAAAGCCTTACCACTGATTGTAAAATATATATGATAATTACAAAGGAGCAGAATTGGCAGATGAGGGCTGAAAGTTGCTTAATGACGAGGTCAATTATTAGCAAACTACACATGCCATCATCTCAGTGGAAACATATTTTTACTTAATTCTACTTTGAAATATGCATCTTTTCTGCATGTGTGTTCCTAAATAGATGACATGATTCCATATGTCAAATAAAAATCCCATGATATCCTTATATTAGAATAGGAAATTTACAATATTTTAAATGCTAGCTCCAGCTGAGTCATTGATCCACTTTTGTAAGGCATATCCTCTCCTGAACATAAAAAGATTTAATGAGATATGCTTGAGAACAAGGAAACTTGAAAATGTGTTAGTGTGCATAATATATATTCCCTTTTATTTCTGTCATGCTGGTAATTTCAAAATTATTTTCCATTTTATTTTAATTTGTTACTGTATCCAAGGAAGCTTCTAATTCTTAAGCAAGTTTGAGCAAGTTCAATAATTTAGATCAACTGGCAGGCATAATTAAAATAAATATTCCCTAGGGAGGCAGGAGGAAAGGTTGTGACTTGTGTTGCAGTTAAAAATATTTGTGACCAAGACTCAAAATAGCTAAGATATTTTCTAATTGAATCATATATTATAAAAATCTTATTATTTAAAATGGATTATCTAGCAGTTTTGAAAGCAGTGATATGGATATGGAAATATTTTCCTATATTCAGCAGAGAGAAAAATTTGAAGGAAAAATCTGAGTTTACACATTTAGCTAAAGTTTTTTTGCTTATTTGGAAATTTCCAACATTACTGAGAATATTAGAAGTATTAAATAAATTATTTAATATATTTTACTGCTTACTTTACTGAATGGTTTGCATAATTAAAAAAGTTAATTGCTTTGTTTCCACAATCTTTGGGAGTCATGGGACCAACTCCAGAATCAGGCTCTTAATGCAATATTTTCTTATGCCTCTTCCCATTGAGTTAAGCAACCTCCCTACCTCGGTAGAAGGATACAATGCAGGTGTGTGTATGTCTGTGTGTGTGTGTGTTCTGAATGAACTGCCAGTGAATTACAGTCAAAAGCGATATAACTATCAAGTTTAACCATAAATAAAGCATCTGGTATTGATTGTTCTTACCTTATTTTGGGTATATTTCTTTAATTGGCTCATGATACTGAGTTATTATTCTGTTATTCTGAAACAAACAAGCAAATAAAAACACCTCCCACCAAAATCTATTAGTCTCTTCCCAATTTTTGTGAAGTAAATATTTGACCGTCCGAGTTATAATCCCAGGTACCAACATCAAAGCTACAATTTACAGTGGTTCTTGATGATAACATAAATATTGCTTTATGCAAAAAACAAAAAAAAATGCATTGTGGTTTATAATACACAGATAGAAAGAGAAATTACCTGAAAGATAGGCAGAGCAAAGTTTATTGCCGGCCTTAAACAATGAGACAATAAAAGGCTAAGGGATTTGCTTAAAACTACGCAATAAATCAGTGCTTCTATTAAATATCAAACAAAAACTAAATGTTTTTCTACTTAAATTAGTTTTTAAAATATAAATAATTATAATGGCTACAATAGGTTTTCATAAGCTTTGAATGCAATAACTCAAATATAGCCCTTTGGACTTAATAGTGGCAAATAATAAATAATAAAAGCTACCATGTATTAAACACTAAGAGTTTTCAGGTATTAACTACAACTTTCCATATCTTCTTCTCACTTTCATCATCTGTAAAATGTCGATATTACCTTGCTTTGAGTGATACTGTAAAGCAAATGATTATGTAGAACCCTCAGGTAGACACCAATATACTATAAAATCATTAATTTACTAATTCAATTATTCCTTGCTCTATTTATCTTTTCTTTTTGTATGTTTAATAAGGATACTATTTTATCATTCTAGTAAATATTTTTGATGGATAGGTTATCCACTTCACGTTGTTCTTTTTTAGTGCTTCTTTCATTTTATGTGTATTTATAAGAGGGAGTGAATACCAATATAATTATAATTTATTTATCTCTGACACTGTGATGACGTGGTGCCTTTAGATTACTTCATGAAGCCTTTTGTGCTCGAATTGTATTGCAATTGGGGTGTTTTGCACTGTGCTCAGAAAATTATCTCAAATAGCCCATAAAAGTTGATTTCTACATTTATAAATTTATTTGGCATAATTAGCAGTTTAAATGGAGATGTGAATAAGGGCTAGGAATTGGTGCCTAATTGGCAGATTCTATCCACACTCGGTGATCGGTGATAATCTTTACAAGGTTTTGCTCACTGCTCTGAATATTTGACGGTTGTCTGTAATCTCAGCCTTTTTGGAACTATTCTGCCACTGCTCACTGAATGATCTTTAGTAATTACTTGATGAATATCTCTGTGAGTTACTGGTTTCTGTCATTTATTATTCCTTAGCAATAAATCCAGGAAAATATATGCAGGTTTCTTAAAGACAGAGCCATTTAGCTTGTAGAAAACAGATGTGATACTATTCATGTTTTCTTTTTCTATAGTTTCATAGAATTATATTTGTTATAAATACTGGAACTTGTTCATGGTAGTTAGAGACCCATGTACTCTTAGTCTAGAGAATTGGAAACCAATAGCGAATTCAAAAGGTGCCAAGAAACTACTTACCTTTACAGCTAAATATAAGTGAGGCCAGTAAACATTTCTGGAGGTAAGAAAATAATCACGCATTTAATAAATATTATGAACATTGCAAGTCTGATTTAATGTGGAAAAAGACTGTTGTAGAACTAGTTATCAGCAATTTTAAGGTATCTATAAATAACTCAATATAGTAAAGTAATACTTCAGAATTCAATACTTCTATAAATAACTAAATATACTAAATACTTCACTAAATATAGTAAAATAATACTTCAGCAATACTTCAGTAATAATGTATCTATAAATAACTGAATATAGTAAAGTAATACTTCAGTAATACTTTAGCATCTTTTATTAATGCTAACTTCCAAAAAATATATGTCCAACTGCATATAACCCTTTGAGGAAGATAGGGCAGTTATTATCATAATTATTGTTCCCATTGTGTAAGTGAAGGAGATATTACATGAATTGACCCAGGTTCTCTTTCTGGAAATGTGATGGAGCTTGAACTAGAACCCAAGATATCTGGCTCCAACTCTTTGCAAATGTACATGTTATATGATACATTACAATACAGTAGAATTGTTATATTTAAGAAGGACTTTTTAAAACTGAAAATATTAAATAGACTCTTCCAGAAGGTATCCCAAAGGAAAAGAGAAACTTGATGGTCAAAAATGACTCAAATATAATGACTTTTGGTAGAGAAACTGAATTATTTAATCTCCAAAAGGTCACAGATAAGGTATTATAAAGAAGAAACTGTGCATGAGATGGTGAGTTTAGGAAAGGCAAAGGAATAGATTATTTGAATGGAGAAATAAAGAAAATATGAAGCCCGAGAGTCAATTTGTGGAAGAGTCCTCTAATTCTCCTCCAAAAATGAAATGACAGAGGAACTGAGAATTTTCATTAAGGTAAAGAAGAGTAATAATGTATTTTCTCTGCTATTTTCAAAAAACTTCAGAAAAAGTTTAAGAAGCTAAATAATCAAGTCAGAAGTCCTGTACTTTGTGTTATAAAATAAAATGTGGTTACTTAAAAAACACACACACAGGGATCTCTAAACCCATGAGCAATTGACAGAACTAATTTGATAGCTACTTGATCCCGGGGACATAGATAATACTCAGACGTAGGCAGCAAAAGAAAAAGCATACTGGCTTGATTTCACAAAAGAGGATGAAAAGTTTGGGGCTGAAATAGGCAAGAATTAGATTTTAGATCTTCATTATTCTGGGAGAAAGAGATGGACCAATGTTGTCCAGGAAACTAGAAATGCCTCTCAAAATTGAATTCTCAAAGAGCTAGTGAAGGCTGAATGCAATTAATCACACTGAATAAAGGGCAGTAAGCTTACGGGGAAAAACTGATAAAATATGGTTCCGTGTGAACACGTTGTTTGCAGTTACCTATTGAAAGATTATGTATGGTTAGATTGCTTCACCCACAGTGAAGGGAAATCGTAAGGACTGGGCCCTAAAACTCCATTTCCTCAAGTATTCATATAATTAAAGATTGAGCTTGTTTTAGGTGAGAATTACCTAAGAATTATGAGCATTTAATTAATGATTTTTGAAATTACACATAAATCTGGAATTGTTTCTTATGCACACAGTTGTGAGTGTCAGATACCACCTACACAAGAGTAACAGCAGGTAACTACCAAGTAAACAACTAAAAAATTGATAGATAGTTGGTGAATGTTTAGAGAGTGGAAAGACACTTTATAGAATGGACCAGAAGCAAGGAGAGAAATGAAGTATGGTTATATAAGCAGGCCTAAAGCTATTATTGAAAAAAATCCTTTATATATTTTAAGAAAGAATATGCAAAATCCTTAATAGATGACCCTAAAGACAAGAGAAAACAAACAAACAATAACAACAAGCGTAAGTTAGAGACACAAGATTGTGGTTAGTAGCGGACACTGAAAGAAGCACTGAATCTAGGGAGCAAAAGCAATGTGTTTTTCAGATGACCTCAAAGATAGGTTTGTTTCTGCAAGCCTCATCAGGCCTCAGTGTGTGGATTAAGAAACTCCTGGCCAGGCGCAGTGGCTCACACCTGTACTCCCAGCACTTTGGGAGGCCAAGGCAGGCAGATCACGAGGTCAGGGGATCGAGACCATCCTGGCTAACATGGTGAAACCCTGTCTCTACTAAAAATACAAAAATTAGCTGGGTGTGGTAGCATGCGCCTGTAGTCCCAGCTACTTGGGAGCCTGAGGCAGGAGAATTGCCTGAACCCAGGAGGCGGAGGTTGCAGTGAGCCGAGATCAGGCCACTGCACTCCAGCCTGGCGACAGAGCAAGACTCTGTCTCAAAAAAAAAAAAAAAGAAAGAAACTCCTCCTCTGATTCCATCCTCCTCTTTAGGCAACATTTTAAGAGCTACTCTGATTTTCCTTGGATCTCCTTAAAGAAAGGGTATTGCTTTGAAGAGGAGGCAGAGACTTTCTTATCTACTGAATGGGATATTCTCCTGTTCTAAGTTCAATAAACCGTTGTTACAGTTTGACATTAGGATCTTGTAATATTGTCGAGACTTGGTTATCATGCTTGGCTCTGTACAATTCTGAGGCCGTGATAAAATTGTGTTTTATGGATCTAGAAAGCAGTTTACAGATACCACCCAGAGGCCACTCTGTAATCAGCCAGGTAGCCTGCTCTTGTCACATACCACATTTACATACATTCTATTTAATGTTCCAGGACAATGGGGAGTGCATACACATGTCAAAAAATGGACATTAGTAGAGATTTTCCATGAAACAAATATACATATGAGTGATTAAATGGGAGTTGCATTTTTTACTTGGAAATTATTTTGTAGCAATTGTTTAGATTATCTTGAACTGGAAGACTTTTTATCGATATAGTGCTTATACATAACTCCTATAAAGCAAAAATGAACACAAAGAAATAATAAATTTATGTGACATTGGTGGTTTCATTTCTTTAGGTTAAAAACATTAAAAGTGATATCTTCCTGACAAACCATTATTAGTATGACTTTGCATACAACATATTTGGAAGCGTTTCTTTCCTTGGATGGTGCACTAGCTGTGGTGGACATCAGTGACGTGACATTTCTGTGGTGCTATGCAAACATCAAATGGACTTGAATTAGTCCTTTTACTATACAATTTGAATTTATTTCTCATTCAGATTCTATTTCCGTGATTTATGTTTTGAAGCACACCTACTTGCATAGTATTACTGACAACTGATAGTACTGTTACAATGTCAAGAATCTTAAAATCACAAAATAATTTTGTATGATGACCAGGAAATGTTATAAATTATTAGATCTCACCATAAATGTAGTTAGTCATATATTCTTTTAATTTTAAGTAAGTAAAATGGTCAAAGAATTGCATAGTATAAAATAAAATATAAAAGTCATACTAGAGGACAAAACTAATTTAATGAATCAGTATTATATCACTCAAGAAAAGACAGCAAAAGCTATTATACGGAAATGTCACACTCATGGTACTTTCTGAAAATTTTGTAAAAAAAAAAAAAAAAAAAAGTCCTGAAAAATAGAAGCATAAGGCGATTAGAAATTCTTTAAGACTGATATCAAGGGATGCCACTATGCCCCGGCCTCTGATAATGATGTTACAATGGACTTGGTGACCTAAGAAAGAAGTTCTCAAGTGTGTTCTTAATTCCATTTTCTGGTCTCCAGTTTTCTGAGTTGTCTCAATTCTGTTAAATCTGTATCAGCAACACTGGTTCCCTATTTAGTACATATAATTTTTTTTTTTTTTTTTTTCAGTTGGAGTTTCGCTCTCGTTGCCCAGGCTGGAGTGCAATGGCGTGATCTCGCTCACTGCAACCTCCACCTCCCGGGTTCAAGCGATTCTCCTGTCTCAGCCTCCCGTGTAGCTGGGATTACAGGCATGTGCCACCACGACCAGCTAATTTTGTATTTTTAATACAAACATGGTTTCTCCATGTTGGTCAGGTTGGTCTTGAACTCCTGACCTCAGGTGATCCACCAGCCTGGGCCTCCCAAAGTACTGGGATTACAGGTGCGAGCCGCCGTGCCCGACCAGTACATATTAACTTTAATTCAACTTCTTTTTTTCTTTTGGACATGTCTATGGAAGGATAATTCCAGAAGTATCATGCAACGGTAGCCAAGGCACAGGTCCTGTCTTTAAGCAGTTTATGGTATAGTGGGGAAAAGGGGTGGTAAAAACACAAAATACCTCCCATGCAAATGTCCTAACTCTCTTCATTAATCAATATCTACATGATCCCACAGGTCTACTTCTCCATCTTCATCTCTGCAGGACTAGATATTTGATAGTTACTACTTTCCCAATGCTAACTTCTTCATTTATCCTGTCACATTTTGTTTGTTTCAGTTTTTACTTTTTTGTTTGCTTGTGTTCTGTTTTTTTAGAGACAGGGTCTCAGTCTGTCACTCAGGCTGGAGTGCACTGGCACACAAAAAGCTCACTGCAGCCTGGGACTTCTGGGCACAAGCCCTCCTCACGCATCATCCTCCAAAGTGGCTAGGACTACAGGCATGTGCCACCACATCTGGCAAATTTTTAACCTTTTTTTTTTGCAGAGACAGGGTCTCACTATGTTGCCCAGGCGAGTCTGGAACTCCCGGGCACAAGCAATCCACCCACCTCAGCCTCTCAAAGTGCTGCAATTACAGGCATTAGCCACCTTGCCCAGCCTGATTTTGTTTTTAATATATTTCACAGTCACATTCGCTGAAACTTACTTCTCCCTTATTCTCTTATATTTCAGTACTTTTCAACATTCTGTTTGGATAACGTCACTTTTCTGGTGCCAAATACTTAAATCGTAGTCTGATCTATTCCCAGGAATTCAGCATTACCAGTATTCTGACTCCTAAAGCTACATTCTTCTGCTTATCTATACTCACAAATTGCAGATCTATATCCTGTTAAATATCACTTGCATTTTTCAAAGATACCTTAAGTAGAGCATATCTTAACCAGAATCATTCCAATGAAAATGTGCTGCTCTTTCCACTTTTCCGAGGTTGGCAAATGGCACCACTTTTTCCTCACCCTCTCGGGTAGGTATCTTTGGTATCTCCCACTGTTCTCCGTAGCCTTATCCACCCTTCAAAGCATGGCTTTGATTTTTTGTAACCCCCACTCAAGTCCTCCTCTACTTCTTGTAGCGTATAATCAGTCTCTCCATATAATGCCTCTCATGCCTTTACTTTTAAACATCAAATCTGTACACGCCTTTCTCTCTGACAATATTTAAATGCTTAGCAAACAGAGCCTGTGTCATTCACCTTTGAGTCCTTCATAAAAATTTGCATAAAATAAATACTCAACAAATGGTCATTGAATTTTACTCAATGGATTCTTATAACACTACATTCTCTGTTCACTGTATAAAATTTCAGCTATAGCTGCTATGACCTTTGGCTACAAATGCTGCCTTGGTGAAATGTGGCCTCATAAGGAACTGAAACAATGGGCACAATTCAGCATTGGGCACTGGGGTTCTGAGGAATGCAACCTCAGAAATGCATACCACTCTCAGATCATATAGGGCTTCCTAACAACTTCATTAATGTAGACGCTAAGCATTGAGGATCAGAAATAAAAGCATGGGAGATATATTTTCAAGCAGAAATGAAAAAGAAGATTTTTAAATAGCTGGATACTATCCTATTGTCTGTTTACTTCCAAAACATACCACTAATCACAGATTTTATTTATACATATAGTATCAAAAATTAATTTCCTTTAACATTATCATATGTTAGTAGCTGAAACTCTGTTCTAGAGGAGGCATTTAAATTTGCATGCATTTCAGATATTTTCTCATTCTTATAACGAACTTACAATTATATTTTCTGGACAATAATGAGAAGACATACATGATAATGAGACTTAATGCCAAAAAATCTACCTGCGTATATTAAGTAAAATTTATCAGAGACAAGATTTAAAAACAAAGCAACCTATTGTCTATATTTCAGTATAAAGGGATTGTAATATAAATACCTGTATGCTTAACTTGAATCTTGAAATAACAATTACAAAAACAATTTGCAACTGCCACAGAAGAAATGGGTTTTCTTAAAAATAAATATAATGTAATCCAATCTACTCTACTCTAATGTAATTTAATCATCTATTTAATTTGAGTAATACAACTGGTCTTCTGAAAATAAATAACAATGACTTCAAAAGATTATTTACGGGTTATTATTGAGTTTGAAAGGCCTTATTTACAGCACACACATTTTTAGTAATTATCCACGTTTATAAGCAGAGAGAAAAGAAAGACACCAAATTAATCTATTTTATAGTTTAGATCTGGATTTAGTTTCTGCTGCCAATTTCATCAAGGATAAATTTTAGAGTTTTTGAACTAATTGTGTTTAGCATTAAAAAATGAAAAAAGGAAAAAAGAAGACATAAAAAGGTAACAGTAACTCAATTAGAAAAATAAAACAAATAATCTGAATTTATTTGGCTTCAAATGAAGCCTCCAGGCCAGTATAATAATTGTTTTTAAATATATCAAAGATGAGTAGATAAAGAGAGAGGATGTGCAGCCAAAGAACATTTCATGGCCTTCTTCCTGTCCAACATTTGATTTATAAAATAAAAATTTTCAAAACTTGCGTCTATAATTGTTTCTTCCGTATAATTTTCCATTCCCTCCTCTGTACCTCACACCACTCTGAACTTCTCTAATGAGCTTACTATTTTTTCATTATAATTAAGTTACTGTGATCAAGGTTGTATCTCCTGAGCATAAAAACTTCCATCTTAAAGGCCGAGAATCTTTCTCCTTTACTTAAATTTCCTCAGAAAGCCTTGGTCATATTTTATTTTCAGTATTGGTTTGTTGAATCAAAATGAATAAACACAGCTTTGACACTATATAATTGCCCCATGAAACAAGAGACACCTATTGTTCTACTTTGCTTTATTAGCAAAGCAAAAAATACTTTACTTATTAAAAACCTGCAAGAGAAGAGGTAACAATGGAAAGTATTTTACCTTAGAAGAGGAATATTGAGATAAAATGGTTTCTCAATAGGTCGTCTAACCTCTGAGGTTGAGAGTACTAACTTGCTGGGCAGGGTGGCTCATGTCTATGATCCTAGCACTTTGGAGGGCCAAGATGGAAGGATCCCCTGATTCCAGGAGTTTGAGAACAGCCTTGAACAGGTGCATGCCTGTAATCCCAGTTACTTAGTAGGATAAGGTGAGAGAATCGCTTGAGCGCAGGAGGTCGAGGCTGTAGTGAGCCAAGAATGTGCCACTGCACTCTGGCCAGGGCTACAGAGCAAGACCTTACATTAAAAAATAAAAATTAAAAAAAGACTACTAAACTTAAATATACTTAAACAGTCAAGATCCACAGTTCCTTTACCAAATAGAAGATGCTTAAGAGTGTTATATTTTAGCAGCACAAGGTTTTTTTTTTTTTTTTAATTGATCATTCTTGGGTGTTTCTCGCAGAGGGGGATTTGGCAGGGTCATAGGACAATAGTGGAGGGAAGGTCAGCAGATAAACAAGTGAACAAAGGTCTCTGGTTTTCCTAGGCAGAGGACCCTGCGGCCTTCCACAGTGTTTGTGTCCCTGGGTACTTGAGATTAGGGAGTGGTGATGACTCTTAACGAGCATGCTGCCTTCAAGCATCTGTTTAACAAAGCACATCCTGCACCGCCCTTAATCCATTTAACCCTGAGTGGGCACAGCACATGTTTCAGAGAGCAGAGGGTTGGGGGTAAGGTCATAGATCAACAGGATCCCAAGGCAGAAGAATTTTTCTTAGTACAGAACAAAATGAAAAGTCTCCCATGTGTACTTCTTTCTACACAGACACAGCAACCATCCGATTTCTCAGTCTTTTCCCCACCTTTCCCCCTTTTCTATTCCACAAAACCACCATTGTCATCATGGCCCGTTCTCAATGAGCTGTTGGGTACACCTCCCAGATGGGGTGGTGGCCGGGCAGACGGGCTCCTCACAGCACAAGGTTTTTTTATACATAAATCTGGCAATAACATCAGAGGAAGAATAGAATTATATGTAATCTATAAGCAAAAAGAATTCACAGGAAAGACTGAGATAACACCTTAACTAAATAAGGAACTAAAACAATCAAATGTATTATCAACAAGTGCTGAAATTCGCACAAGCAAAAGCTTTGGGAGTCTGGAGGTAACAAAACCACTAACTGACCTCCAAAGTCACTTTGAGATTTGATGAGCGCTCATTCCCTCCTCAAATGTCATAAGGGTTCAGCAAAGTGATCTAGTTTAAAAGGACCAAATTACACATTTTATCAGAGTTAATTATTAATATTGAGATTAGAAAAGAAAGGACTGAGAATCTGGTAAGCATACTAATTGGACATTATTTTCAGCTATTTTCCCTGTTAATGTGAATAATTTGCAGCACTTTAAAGGGAGGTGTACACCTGAAAAATAATGCATTCAACTAGAACACTTAAAAAAAGAGAAAAGAATGTAGAAAGATCATAATGACAACTCCCTACCTTGAATGACAAAGAACACAAAGAGTCGGTTGGTTTGATGCCAAGAGATAGAAGACTTCCTTCCCCTCATTTTAGGTCCTTGCTATATTTATAAGTCACTACTCATGAGTACTACCCTATGGTACTCCAAACAAAAGACAAAAAACTAACTGGAAAATATTTAAGGTGAGAATATAATTTATACTGGTAATTTAAAAATGCTAAATTTGTGAGGCTGAGCATTTTATGAAGTCCTCATGACTAAGCCATTGTATTATATCAAATTTACCTAAAGTTGGCTGGGTGTGGTGGCTCACGCCTGTAATCCCAGCACTTTGGGAGGCTGAGGCAGGCAGATCACGAAGTCAGGAGTTGGAGACCATCCTAGCTAACATGGTGAAACCCTGTCTCTACTAAAAATACAAAAAATTAGCCGAGTGTGGTGGCGGGAGCCTATAGTCCCAGCTACTCTGGAGGCTGAGGCAGCAGAATGGTTTGAACGCAGGAGGCGGAACTTGCGGTGAGCCGAGATTGTGCCACTGCACTCCAGCCTGGGTGGCAGAGTGAGACTCCATCTCAAAAAAAAAAAAAAAAAAAAAAAAAAAGACCTAAAGTTAATAATAATCCCAACTATTTATCATTGTTATGTAAATAATAATGGTAAAACATTTTATCAATTAATATAGTGAAAATACAACTTATTACTTATTTATAAATTATTGCATATTATTGTCTCATTTAGTTCCTTCTGCAATCCTATGATTTGCAATTGAACAAACTGAAGCTAAGAGGGGTTAGAAAATAATACTCCTTGTAGGAGGTAAAGCCAGGATTCAAACTGAGGTCATCAGATTTCAAAGCTTGTTTTGTAAGCCAGTAGATTCTACTCACAGCACTGCCAATTCTTCTCTAGGACAGTACCTTCTTTAGACTCTTTTAGATTGTACTGCTCATTTTACTAGACAGCTGAGAAGCCACTATAGCACACATTTTAATTAGTTGAGATCTGGCTTAGAGACAGTCTCTATAATCCATCTCTCTATATATTACTATGAAGAAATTCAAAGTGAATAGCACCCTCCCAAAGTGGTGGCATACAGACTTTTGGGGAATACTTGGGAGGTATAGAGCCATGTCACAATTGACAGGAAAGGTGAAAACAATTGCAGCCTCAGTCAGACACTGGCAACTAGGGTGGCATAGAGAAATGCAAAACTGTGAAAATGAATCCTTAGCAAGTCATGTTAGTCTCTTTCTGCAGAAGATGAAAAAAGGTATGACAGTTATTTGGTATTTTAGGTATTGTGCTTATGCCATTAAAAAGTATATGAGGATCTTTGGAAAGATGGAAGAGGCAGCCTTGCTAGAGAAGTTTGCTCAATCTACATGAAATCAGCACAAACCAATAACTAGACAACTTTGCCTGACAGATGCCTGCTTGAAAATTGGGAGACAGGAGAAAAGGAGAGAGAAAGAGGAGGTCCTTTATCTCATACAAAGATATGCCTTTGGTCTCTATGCTCATTACACTTGGCCATTTAAAATTAGTGGCTTATTCTCAATGATATTTCAAATACACTGTCTAAAAGCAATATGAAAAGTCCATGGTTTACTGCAGCATGTTTAAATAATCAAGGACAAGGTATAATGCATGTAGAATGAAGAGATGAAGGAAATGGAATGAATCAAACAGTTGAGCTTAGCTTATATAAGTGTGACAAAGTAAGGAAGTTTGGAAAGGGAAAGTTCAAAAATATTCATGTATAAAGTCAAAAGTATTATTTAAAGATCTGAGAAAATCAAGAGGCATAAAATGAATTAGGGATTTAGAGTGGCCAAATTTCGAACCTCATTTAACTTGTTATAAACCTGGTTTATGGATCATCTGCTGTTTTTTTTTTTTAAATTTATTTTTATGGTGTGATATTTAAGAAAGTCTACCTACAGAAAAATATATATTATTTCCTACCTTTTTTTTTCATTTGTACTCTGACCAAAGTTCACATTGTTAAGTAAGAAAACACATGTGCTTATTCTATTGTGAAATGTCTTAATCATAATTCATGTATTTCAAGGGCATTGCACCCAAGGCTTGATCAGATCTACAGATGGTTCTTGCATAGTGGGATCTGAAGGAGGCTCCACAGCTGTCTCCCACACTGGCCTACTATGGTGCCAACATTTCCACCCACCTGGCCAGAAATCACACCATTTGATTCAGTCCACTCCTTTGATTTATGTAATAAATGCATTTTCTACTATTAAAATGCACTTGATGTGTGGGTTCAGAGAAAGGCCCTAGAATCACTACTGGCCTGCCCACATTAACATACATTGTCAAACTCACTCACTATCTTACTATGAGACAAATGTCTCCATTCTATAGCATAAAAGATACAAGAAAAATTGAATGTAAGAGAATCACAGATTATTGGACCTGGAACCGAGTAAGATTTCAGAGTTGATTTATCAATTTCCTTAGACAGTAGCCTACCCAATGCTGATGGCAAAATTGAGATGAGAAGCCAAGCAAGGTGTTTTCTATATCTGAGCTTATTAAACACTAATTATCATAAAGACTTACACAGCAAAGGCAAACTGGCTTTGCAAAGATAATTTAGAGGGGGCTTTGGAAAGATCAAGTAGGTCATGGCATGAAGGTAGGGACCAGGATAAATACAATAGACCTAAAGAAACCATTGTATCCCACTCCAAGAGAAAGTCTGAAGACTACTGCATAATTAAAATAAGAGCAAACTCTTGCATAGTGAATGCTTGCCTTGAATGAGATGGTGCTTTTAAGCCTAATGTTTGGTTTTTAACTTGAATTACCAATTCATTGCAATATGCATCAATTATTCTAACATTTTCATTGTCAAATGTTTGTATTACCTATTTCCCCCATAAACTCTATATGAATTATTACTTTATTGCTAAATGTATTTTAATGAAACAAATAACCAATTTCCTCAATCTTTGATTAGATTGATATTAAAGGATTAGCATGAAATTATCATAATGATGATAATTAAAGGCAAAGAAATATATATTAGTAATCTTTGTCACAAATAAATGTATAACTAATAATGTTTTCTTAAAATATTTTTTAAATGGGGTAATTTCTAGTGTTACTTTCCAGGGACCTGTGGCATTCTACAGATTTGGAACTTTAAAATGGTGGATCTCATGCTACATTATTAGATTCCGGTGGTAAGAAATTATATTTATTCTTATGGTATATTCTTTTTCCTTAGCTAATAAGAGAATAAAACCTCATTCTACATTTGGCGGTAATGTGTTTTAGAATATAGCGTAAAGCTTGTTAAACAGGGAATTAACACACAGGCCCTTTGAATGAAATTGTATTCATCATACTACAGTACAGAAGGAAGATAACGCTTTTGTAAAATGTAAGTACATTTCACTTAAATTTTCTTGTTTCTGTTCCTTCTCTGCATCTGTGAAAATGTATTTTTATCATTAGCTATCCTAACTTATTCCTGGTTTGTTAGCATGACATTGGAATTTTACTTGTTATTGCACTAGAAATTATCTTCTAAACTTTACAATGAAAGTTAATCCCAAACACTTGCTGATAACTGCATTGTTTCACATAGGTTAAAATTCAAGAAAAATGTTTGAGGTAATAATAATTAGGAACTAGCACAGCATCGAAAATGGTATTTTAATGGAAAATCCAAATGAAAATCCAATACAAATCCTGATTAAAACCTAGCCAAGCAAAAAACTACAGATTACCTGGATTCCAATTAAATGTGACAAATGAATACTTGACAGGTTTCAATTCCAATTCTATTTATGTCAGAATGATCCATTAATACTGAAGATGAAATTACCAGAATTTAAGCAACACAATTGCACTTTATGGCTAGATGAGTGGTCTGAAAACACGGACCCAACAAATTTGTTACTCAAAGGTCAACTGCTACATTTAGAACACTCACAGTGCATCGCATCTCATTTTGTCATTACCTATAGATCAAGGCTAACATGAATCACAGCCAGTAGATGACAAATGGTCATATAAACTCTGACTTTCAAGTGTTGGTCACATACAAAATCAGGAAAGATCCGTTACATTATCATGACCCTTGCTTTCGACAGGCCTTAAAAACTTGGTTCTAAAAAAGAATTAAAAGTCATTTTTTGGAACTCTTTCTCAGTATACTTTCTATTTTATTAACAAGCTCACCTGTTAAGTTTTCCATGACATGTGTGTTTCCTAAAAGGTAACCGATATGTGTTTGTCATATATAATTATCTTTTAATTATTCATCATTTCTTTCTTATTTTAAAGGTGATGAATCCCCATAAACTCATAAAACAGAAACTAACATTAAAAAATGATTATAATGCCAGTGGTGCAAAGTCCTTTTTTAATAAAGCTGACATCCAAAAAATAAAGATTTAATTTTACATTCTGTGCTTTACAGTAAGAATAAGCACTTTTAAAAACACAAACAAAATTATATGTTCTCATGAACAGGTAATCTCAGATGTAGTAATACCCCTAAATTAAATTAATCCTGCCTTCCTAGATATGCTCTATCATCTATCTATATTAAAAAGACTGTAATTACATATATATGTACATATATGTAACTATATGTACTATATACGTATTATATATTACATATATCACACATATGTAATTACATGTTACACATATGTAACAATACACTATAGTACATGTGACTACATACATGTAATTAATAATT
This sequence comes from Gorilla gorilla gorilla, assembly GCF_029281585.2. NCBI lineage: Eukaryota > Metazoa > Chordata > Mammalia > Primates > Hominidae > Gorilla > Gorilla gorilla. The sequence continues at coordinate 39,057,089 of NC_073227.2, read as the reverse complement.
ATCTTTTAATTATTCATCACTTATTTCTTATTTTAAAGGTGATGAATCCCATAAACTCATAAAACAGAAACTAACATTGAAAAATGATTATAATGACAGGGGTACAAAGTCCTTTTTTAATAAAGCTGACATCCAAATTACATATGTAATTACATAGTATGTATGTAATTACAGTATTTTTAGTTTAATTTCTTTTTCCAAATAATTTTAAACATATCTGCCTTAAATATATATTCATCAGCATTGCAATTCATACCAAAATTATATGCCCATTAAAAAAATTACTAAAAAAATGGTAACTCTTAGAAACCACACCAGACTCCCATCCACATAAGCACACACCACCATACACACAGATAAGCATGCTTTTATAGCCATAAGGCAAAATGCCATTTTAACTCTGCAAAATTAATCAAGAGGGACGTCAATCATCAGACCCTGATATATTTTCTTAACCAAGAACAATGTGGATAAATAATTATTTAGCATAATATAATTTAGCAATACTTTCATTTGAGGTCATTTATGATATATTATATTCTAATGTTGGATTTTAATATTCATAGGTAAACTTACAGAAGAAAATCAGTCTTTCTCCTGCATTAATATGCTCTGCTTGCATATATATCAGTACTAAAGAAACAGATATATAACAAAAAGTTAGAGCGTCTTATGTCACTCAGGGGTTGAGATGGCAAAAGACATAAATCCACTGCAAGTTTTACTAGGGATAAAATGTGTGTAATTCCTTTCCTTTCTCTCTGTTTAACCATCTCTCTCTTCATATTTGAAAGAATAATGAAGTTAGGATGAATTTTACTATTCCATTATTTGACACAAACCTATTCCTCAGGCATTTACTTATGACTCAAAATCCAGAAAATAAATCACCAAATTATCTCTGTGAATATAAACAAATGTGGAAAGTTTTATAAGTGCTATTTGCAATCTAAATGTATAACTTAAAAGAAAATGTATACAAGGCCAATTGTGGTAATTATGAGAATCACCTCAAAACAGTATAAAAATATGGAGTATTATGATTTATTTTCCTTCCTTTCTCTCACATAAAAATAAAAAAAAACCTTATACTTAAATAAGAGGGAAATTCTAATAGCATTTATTGCATACTATGGAGAACAAAGTAGTACTGTTCTCTTTTGACTCTATTCAGTGATCACGGGAAAGGAGAGGTTTGAAAATGCTTTTCTAAACATCTAGGACAAGAAAAGGTAGAGCAAGGTATGTTTCTTTCATTTCCTTTCACTAAGACTGGACAGTTGCAATTGAAGAAATAGTTGCATGACAAAAATGAATAGAAGAAAACAATTAGACAAGACCTTTCTTGGTGACTATTGTTTAGGAATTCTGCACTTATTTAGCTTCCTTCATAGTGGGCCCTGTTCTGATTTATTTATAAGTGCGTTTATTTCTGACAGGATGTTTTAAAATGATGGTGCAATTTGGGTGAATTTTATCTACAAAGTTATGTTCCTTTATTTGGCATTTCTGTATTTTAGCAAATATTTATCACTTAAAATAAAATGGTTTTAATGTCAGCTATTTTATTTTGGTTTTAGACTGACCTTCGCGAGTCTACTTATTACGGCTCACTAGCGTGATTATGTGTGTGGATGTTGTGTTTGCCCCTACCATTTTCCATATGCTCTGCCTCACCAACACTGCCATCCGGCGTGGTCCTTTCATAGTTGTCCTCTGGGAGTGGAAGGGCACCCAGTCTTGGCCCTGATGAACTCTTACTGCTTGGTGTTTCTGACTCCTCCAGCCCGCTGTCATAGCAACTCTGCAGTGACCCCTGATGTGGGTCCTGAGGCTGACTCACAACAGAAAACGTCACTCTACGAAATGGCTGCAAAAGAAAAGATTCTGAATGTCACTACGATGTAAGATTGTAAATGATCTTATTTTAAAAAATACATAAATTACATACATTAAGGTCTACTGGCAACTAATTCAATACAAAATGAATAGATATGTTGAAACTGCATTAGTTAACTATGTATTATCTAAGGCAATGTCTAGAGCTTAGATTTTATTATGGAAAAACTGGAAATTCCCTTTCAGAAACAGAGATAAAAAAACAGTAATTTCACTAAAACATACATTTAAATCTGATATGTTAGTTCCACATATTCAATCTTTTTCTGTTCTATAGTATTCACTTCAGATATGCTTTCCAGAAATGGCCTCTAAAAAAACAAGGTCAGTGATTTGTGAAGGCAGTAAATATTGAACTAATCCATTGTAAGAAGACTCAATTTTTAAATACTTTGTCCATATGATACAAAGCTATAAAATCAAATGGGTTGGCAGTTGACTTAAACTGTTCAAAGTACAGCTGACAAATAGGAATTTAGATGCAGTGCTAGGAAACAGAAATATGTTTATTACATCATTCCTATAAAAATATTGCCTATGGACCTTGAAATTGTAAGAGTCATATTGAAATAATAGATAAAAGTATCTCTAAACAGTGAGTAGGAAATAAACTATAAGGTTTAATTGTATGTCCTTAATATTACTGTTTGTGATTTGTTCAATAAAGTAAAATCATGTACAGCCTTTAATTTGTTTTTAAAAAATTTTATGAAACTTTATCCAGTTGAACCCCACAATTTACTATGTTACTGACAATGGCTGGACTGAAGATTTACTATGGAAGGTATTTGCAGATTATCTTAGTTAACCACAAAATAAAATAAATTAAAATAAATTAGGGTCATTAAAGGAACAAACCAATGCCATGTATTGACAGTGCTACATAGGAATAATAATTTGGAAAAACATATAAAAATGTTCTGTAATGTCAGTCTGAGATTATTCTTGGCAATAGTTGTATCCATAAAGCTGCTGCATGAATTTGAAAATGTCAGAAGTGTACATATTTTTAAACTTATAACTCAGACTGTTTCTTTTTACTACAAAGTAAAAAATTAATGTTGCTAGGAAATAGTGAAAGGTTACAAAACCTTTTTTGCACCTTTATAACTTGAGTGTTCATGATACAAATTACTAATTACGACCTGGACCAGTAGAATTTTAGAAATATTAAGGATTATATGCACATGGTAGGTTATTAATGGGAAAGCTAAGAAGAGTTATAACATCTCCCCCTAATTTATAAATTAGCTTTGCTAAAGACAAACACATGCTTCCATAAAATTACCCTTTATTTTGTCATAGATAGAAGACTAGCTGAAAACATTGTGAATTATTGGTATTTTTAACCCAGTAGCTCACAATTCATGTACTTATTTGAAGTGTACAATCTTTACAAAGTTTCCTTTTTATTCTAATTCAAAGTCAAAATCAGAATAGTTGAATTTTAATACAAAAGGAAAACATTTAATTCATGTTCTCTTCTTTATAATGTTTCACTGAATTGGAACTGCAGTATTTATAAACAATTACAAATATTTTCAGTATACATAGCATGTATGTTATGGATTTAAATTTACTGACAATAAACTTTCTAGAAACATTATTCTTATTTCACTAATGATTCTCATATTTCTTTATGGTAATATAGTTGTGATATTTTAACCTGTATTAAAAAAAATAAAGAAATGTAAATACCCTGTATTTAAAAAAATAAAGAAATCGATTTGTACTCTCATTTTTACCTGTCTGTGCATATTTTCTTTTCTCCCACCCCTCGCCCACCCCACCCACCCCATCCACCCCACTTCTCACACCTGTGACTGTTTAATGTTTTTGGTCTCACCTTGGAAATGAGACCACTGACAGTCTCCTAAAACCACATTGTTCTACACACACAAAATAATCAGTAAACACTTCTGGGCAATGAAATTTTAATGACAATGTTGAATTTAGCTAAGAATGCCAAGGGTCATGCAGACATATTATCATTTAAAGACATAGCAATGGGTTTAAAAACAAACACATACATAAAAAGAGAAAGGAGGGTCAACTGCTGTTCTTAATTCTATTTTAATGACTTTCAAATCTTTTAGAATACCTTCATTAACACAAAAAGAAAACTCGAAATGAATACAGAAATACATAAGATATACCAATAAACTTAGAAACAGAAAATAAGAAATGATTAGAAATGGTGTTTCATTTTGATATAAAAGTAGAAAAAAAGAGTGACATTTGGGTGAAGTTTGGAATAATTTTGGAAAAATTTTGGAATCTGTGCTTAAATGTTTATTCCACAAAAAGTGGATAGGCTAGCAGAGAAACCGGTGATAGCTATGTCTATAATGAAAAATATTAACAATAAAATAATGATTTATCTGTAATGTACTATATAATGACTGCTATGAATCTATGCATTTTGTTTTCTTGATTTCCTACCCTATTTTGACTGTGCATATTTTAATCTCTATAAATTATTTTAGAAGTAAAAATGGCATAATTTTAAAATATTTTTATCTATTTATATATTAGAAAATACTCAGATCCATCAATTCTTTCTTTCTTGTATAAAATGCTTTTTGCATGTAAAATAATATCTGAATTTATAAAAACATAACTCACAATAAATATTCAAAATAAAATGTATCATTCAACGGATTATATCACACCTGTCATTTTTATTCACATTTTAAAATATTTTAATTAGAATGCTATAGTATAGTATCAGCATTATATCACTAGCTCTTCAAATTCATTTTGATAGTTTTGAATAATAAATTTTTTATGGCCAAGTATTTAATTTGGCAGTGTGAACCAAATTAATACAGAAGTGAAAATTCTGAAAGAGCTCCCATTGATACAAGAGTTAAGATTTAATTTAAATAGTATATCAGACATACAGAGTTAGATGAAATGAGAGAGAGACAGAGAGAGAAACAGCAAGAGAGAGAGGCAGATAATTGAGTCTTGAAAAGATAGTTCAGTTTTACCGCAAAGGTTATGACACCATATTCATATTATTTATATATTCCAGAAAGATTGACTAAAGCAGAAATGTAAAGCAGAGTGTCAACTCCTGACAGAGAATGAATTTGCATTATATATGTAACTGTCACTTTGTTAATTACTGATACTCTGAAGTAGAATAGCTTACGTGATAATTCTTCAACCTAGATGTGACTTAGTATCACCCAGAAAACTTGTGAAAAAAACAAATGCCAATATCTGGTCCCAACTTAAACCCAATGAATCAGCATTCAGGGTGGGACTCGGAGATCGGGAGTTTTTAAAAATCCCCAGCTGATGAAGAGGCACAGAAAGGAATGAGAAACTTTATTGTCAGGAAGAACATAGGTAGAGGTTCAAAAAGCAATGTGCTCCAGGCAATTAGCTTGTTCTTTAAGGGTATAAAATAGTTTCCAGGGAGAGTCAGTAGACTCCTGGTTCCATCTTGAGACTTAAAAGTATGGTCATAAAGACATTTAGTAAATTGCAGTGTCTGAACTTTGCATTTTTCTGTCTGGGGAGATAAACGATTTTGTGTCTTGTAAATGTAAATTGGTCTATCTAATAGAAGAGAAAGCAAAAGAGCTTGAGGAAGAGTGACAGTCTGCCAGCTCTTTGAAATTGTGAAGACAAGCTACAGACTTGAATAAGGACTGCAAGACAGAGATCTTAAAGAAAATTATTCCAAAACCTGTGGATGAGATGTGTGAATGAATTAAAACAAGAGAGTGAAAATCAAAGAATTTCTTTAGGTAAGTGAATTATCTAAATAAAAGGCCAATAATGAAGACATTTTCTGACAGTTCCTTATGAAAGAGGAGGAAGAAGAAATGTTGAAGGCAGAAGATTATGCTAGAAGATAAAGTACAATGAAATATTTACCTAGCGAGAGGTAAGGCTGAGAGAAGGTAGTGGCAGTGAAAACGGACAGCAAGGCCATTATGAAGAAAGCCCATGTAGCTGATTGGATTGAGTCATTAATTCACTAGACCTCCATTTATTTTTATGCCCATTATTTTCCAGGGTTTCGAGGGTGCTCCAACAATGATTCTACACATTTAAGAAACTCAAAACCTTATCAATACATAAAACCACAAAAATATAATGTGATCAAGTTTCCAGCAAAATGGAGGCATAAACAACATGCTGTAACACTCAGGAATTTAGGGCAGGCGCTGCAAAGGCAGTGGTTTGTTGGTTGAGATCTCTAAAAGAAATTGGATAGATAATAAATATTTGGGAGTTGATTATGGATTCCATACTCCATATTGCTAGAAGCAAGCAATTTGAAAAAAAGGGTGAGGGCCAGGCTCAGTGGCTCACACCTGTAATCCCAGCACTTTTGGGAGGCTGAGGTGGGCGGATCATGAGGTCAATAGATTGAGACCATCCTGGCCAACATGGTGAAACCCCGTCTCTACCAAAACTACAAAAATTAGCTGGACGTGGTGGTACGTGTCTATAATCCCAGCTACTTGGGAGGTTGAGGCAGGAGAATCGCTTGAACCCGGGAGGCAGAGGTTGCAGTGAGCCGAGATCGCGCCACCGCACTCTAGCCTGGTGACAGAGCGAGACTCCATGTCAAAAACAACAACAACAACAACAACAACAGAGGTGAGAATGAAAAGCAGGTCACTTTCAAAACTCAGAAGTCAAGGAAGCGTAACATTTCCAGAAAGGCAATCCTATGTGATCAAAAGCATCACAGACATTAAGAAGGATGCTGACTACCACATGCCCATTGGATTTATCCTTTAGAAGGCCACTGTGGCTATAGTATCTCTAAACTCTGGGGAACAATTGTAGGTTGGACCAAAAGAAGTAGAAGATTGGCTTGTCAATCAATGGAGAAATAGAGAAAGTGGAAATGTACTACTACTCTTAAAAATACGAAAAAGAGAGAAATAGGGTAGAAGTTAAAACAAAGATTTCTGTAAAGTGTTTGATTTGTTGATCTACATTTGTGTCTTTCTTCATTGGCACTGAAGAAGGTTTGCTTTAAAATAAACATTTGGAGATGTAAGCAAAAAGGGGTGCTCAACAAGATAAGGTGGGAGCAGAATGAAAGAGAGCAAAGAAGACAAGCTAGCTAGAATTAAGAGAGAAATGAAATCAGAATAATTATAAAAACAGTAAAATAATTTGAGGAATTTTATTAATGGGGTATGTGTCTGTATGTGTGTTTAATGGGAAAGAAACAGTACACAACAAATAACAGAACAAGAAAAGAATTCTATTCCAAGAAACCTTACGTGACCTCGAGGACAAGTTACCTGATTTTTGGTTGTTGTGCCTTAGGCTCAGGGTATGTACAATGGAGACAATAGTAACTGCCCCTTGCTAACTTACATTCTCTCAGAATTAATGAGATAGTTTATAAAAAGAGCCTTAAGCTCCCTCAAAGACATATACTATAAATGGTAGTATACCTCACGCCACAGCTATATAACTAGAGTTATGGCCCATTGTTTTGATGCTTTTTAAGAAAACATAGAGCTGGCCAAGTAAAGCTTCTAAACAGAATTTCTAAAATCCACACAAAATTTCAAACCTAATTATCCTATTAAAGTGCTAAAATTTTATTTTCCTAAATGCAAATTATTTGTAATCCAAATACATACATACAATAATACTCAACATTTTTAAAAGCTATTTGAATCTAATCATTCATTAAGCATGAATATTTCTCTATTCAGTTATTTTGGAATGGTATTTATCAACTATTTTTGTTTCCATTATGACATACTAGAGACTTTCACTTAAGGACATACCTCCTAAAGGTACTACTCAGACATTTTAGAGTTTGTTACAAATATATTCAAAGGCAAAACCCAGATAATGTACAATTCCTGCAGCATTGTACGTACCATCATTCTCCCTCTAAGCCTCCAGCTGATAGAAATGCATTAGAGCTGACACTTTTTTAAACTACCATATACTTATAATGAACATTGTTCTCTCCTTATTTAATTTTATTCACTTTATTTTCTGGAAATCTAGAGGCCACACGAGTAGGCAAAAGTGTTAAGGGAGAGGTCCTCTATCTGCCATGCTTGCTCTTCTGCTGTTGGGAGGCCTGAACATGGTGGCCTTTTCATATCCTCCCCTCTGCCCTAAAATGTGGGTGAGACCAGAGGAAGGGGTGTGCGATTACAGTGATCATTTCTGAATGAAACTAATCTCAGAGACTTAAAAGGACAAACATAGCAAATTAGGATTTATTAAATTGACTGCTGTGGGGTGTACTATGTGACATATCCAGTAAATGCATTTGCATTGGATAGTTTTGTTTTCTGAAAAATATAAACAGATGCTAAAATGGGCATATTGGTGAAACTGGGATCAAGAGAAAGACTGCCTTCTTAGATAAAGAGAAGAATTAGAATCCATCTGGATTACAGAAAGAAGGCTTCTGTTCTAATGACATTATTGCAAAGGATAAGGCACTCATGAAGGGAAAATGAGGTGAGCGTTTGATTCATTATTCCCTTTCGTAAAATTGCATCTCTATGATTGATAACATAAAGCACCTAACAGTCACCCTAAATGTAGGCAGTTGACAGATTTAGAGACGACATGAAAAGCTCTCGAAAACTGTATCTTTTTTTCAAAAAATAAACTAGCAGCCAAATTCTATCCCGCTCTCCACACAGAGAGTTCAAGGAAAGTTAAGTCCACATATTTCAAATTCACTAGAAGACTGAAACAATTTTCAAAAAAGTCCATATTTTTAAATCTCTAGAAAGCAGAAGTCAAAATTGTACTATAATAACTTCTTTATTTTTTATTTTGTTTTGTGACTTCATTTTTATTATTTTTTTAATTTTAGAGAACTATATAACCACCCTACCTTTTTGAAAGTACTGATGTAGTAACATTTACTACTTATAATCTGCACATTTGAGGAAGTTAATTTTGAAATTCACATTACTATTAATGTTATTAATATTATATTATTAATGTATTCTGCTTTCAGAATACAATGATTGCAAAATATGTGTAACATTCACAGGTGTTACCTATTTGGAAAAATATTTGTCCAAAAGTTCATGTATAGTTTCCAAGAAAAGCAATAGGGACCAGAAGAATATTAACAAATATATATATAATAATAATATTAAAAACTTTATTTTTATCCATCCTGGTTAGAATAATTAGAAAGTAACCATCACACCATAAAAGCAAATATTATGTCCCACAATCAGACGTATTAAAAATATGTGCCTTTCATCTACTAAGCAAAATTTTCTAAGTTACAACCTGTACACAATAGTTACAGTAAAACAGAAAATATAGCACAAGGCTAAGAGTGCAGATGCTTTCCCCTTGGAGTCCATTTTTTATAACCTAGTGACACTACCTTTATGGGGATTTTATTGGCAAAAGGATAGGACCCTAAGGATGCCATCTATTGGAAAGAACCTCAGGTTAAATCTCTTTCCTTATTGAATACTGCTCTTTGTCTTACAGACAACTTTATTGGGAACTTTAAATCTGCACCTTCCTTTTTAGCTTCAGTAGTTTCTCCATAAATCGTCTCCTTATCTGGAACTCACATACAGCTGTCTCAGTCACATCAATTATTTCTGAATGGGCTGAAAAGGCTTTTTTATTTTTTCCAATTCACTTAGTTATGTCCATCAAACAGACTTCTAATGACTCTCTTTGTCAGTCAAAAAGCACTGAAACAGTCATGGAGCAGAATATTGCAGTATTATAAGGAGTGCTGCATTTCATTTTTAAAGAGGGGCTAAGGCTGTGAGATCTTTCCTTGCAAATGAACAGGCACTGATTAATCTGCAAACAGTCTCAACCAGTGTCAGTGGCTATTGAACAAACATATTTAGGATTCCATAGTGCATTAGTTGGACTATATCTGGCAGAACTCTGAAACAAACTTTAGTTAGGCCTTTAAACTTTTTAGGGGTGTTTTCTTTTGCTAACATTTCAAGACGCCTCCATACTTCAAACTGCCTTTCTTTCTTTCAAGTCAATAGCAGATGAAAGGATATTAACAAGAAACATGTTGAGACATCTGGATTCGTTAATTAAAACTCTCATTTGGGGCAGAAGTTAAATAACCATATTTCCTTTGACTTGAATGCAATTACATATTTGACATTGTTTATATCTGTACTTTAGAAATTATGAGTGTAGGCGCTTATTATAATTCTTAGTCCAGTAGATTACAAACTATTTAATTATTGCAACAAAACAATGATATTAATATTTTTTTTAAAAAAAGCAGCTACTCTGTGCCAGGAAAATTCTATTCATTTCATTTATGTTGTCACTTTTCATGCCATCCCTATGTGGATCAGATTAATATTCTGATTTTGCAAATGAGAAGAAAATAATGAATTTCAATATTCAGACTAATGCAAGAACTACTCTAGCCTAAAAGTGCAAGTCAGCTTCTCGGGTTTTTTCCGCCACTAATGAAAAATGTCAGGAAACAGAATAGCCAAAGCCTAAAACTCTTAGTTAATGTAGGCAATTATTTTTCTAAAAACTTCTAAAAAAGATATTATATTCTAAAACACAAATTGTGGTTCCTCTATATTGTTGACACAATCATTCAATTTAGGTTTTGCTCTTTATTGCTGCATTATTTTAAACCTAGTCAAGGGTCTGGCAAACTTTTTCTGTAATATGCCAGAAAGTAAATATTTTAGGTTTTGTGGGCCATAGGTCTCTGTCACAGCTACTCGACTTTGCCAACGGAGTGTAAAAACAGCCATAGAACATCTGTAAATAAATGGACATGGCTATGTTCTAGTAGTTCTTTTTTTGGGGGGGGGGTGATTTTTTTTTAATATACCTTAAGTTCTGGATACATGTGTAGAATGTGCAGGTTTGTTACATAGGTATACAGATGCCCTGGTGGTTCGCTGCACCCATCAACCCATCATCTACATTAGGTATTTCTCCTAATGCTCTCCCTCCCCTTGCCCCCACAACCTCCAACAGGCCCTGGTAGGTGACGTTCCTCTCCCTGTGCCCATGTGTTTTCATTGTTCAGCTCCCACTTATGAGTGAGAACATGCGGTGTTTGGCTTTCTGTTCCTGTGTTAGTTTGCTGACAAGGATGGTTTCCAACTTCATCCATGTCCATGCAAACAACATGAACTCATTCTTTTTTATGGCTGCATAGTATTCCACGGTGTGTATGTGCCACATTTTCTTTATCCAGTCTAATATTGATGGGCATTTGGGTTGGTTCCAAGTCTTCGCTGTTGTGAATAGTGTTACAGTAAACATACGTGTGCATGTGTCTTTATAGTAGCATGATTTATAATCCTTTGGGTATATACCCAGTCATGAGATTGCTGGGTCAAATGGTATTTCTAGTTCTAGATCCTTGAGGAATCACCACCCTGTCTTCCAGAATGGTTGAACTAATTTATGCTCCCAACAACAGTGTAAAAGCATTCCCATTCCTCCACATCCTCTCCAGCATCTGCTGTTTCCTGACTTTTTAATGATCACCATTCTAACTGGTATGAGAGGGTATCTCATTATGGTTTTGATTTGAATTTCTCTGATGACCGGTGATGATGGGCTTTTTTTCATATGTTTGTTGGATGCTTAAAAATGTCTTCTTTTGGCTGTCCATATCCTTTGCCCACTTTTTGACGGGGTTGCATTTTCTTGTAAATTTGTTAAGTTTCTTGTGGATTCTGGATATTAGCCCTTTGTCAGATGGATAGAATGCAAAAATTTTCTCCCATTCTGTAGTTTGCCTGTTCACTCTGATAGATTCTTTTGCTGCGCAGAAGCTCTTTAATTAGATTCCATTTGTCTATTTTGGCTTTTGTTGTAATTGCTTTTGGTGTTTTAGTCATGAAGTCTTTGCCCATGCCTATATCCTGAATGGTATTGCCTAGGTTTTCTTCTAGGGTTTTTATGGTTTTAGGTCTTTCATATAAATCTTTAATCCATCTTGAGTTAATTTTTGTATAAGGTGTAAGGAAGGGGTCCAGTTTCAGTTTTCTGCATATGGCTAGCCAGTTTTCCCAACACCATTTATTAAACAGGGAATCCTTTCTCCATTGCTTGTTTTTGTCAGGCTTGCCAAAGATCAGATGGTTGTAGATGTGTGGTGTTATTTCTGAGGCCTCCATTCTGTTCCATTGGTCTACATATTTGTTTTGGTACCAGTACCACGAGGTTTTGGTTACTGTAGCCTTGTAGTATAGTTTGAAGTCAAGTAGCGTGATGCCTCCATCTTTGTTCTTTTGGCTTAAGATTTTCTTGGCTATATGGGCTCTTTTTTGGCTATGAACGAAATTTAAAGTATTTTTTTCTAATGCTGTGAAGAAAGTCAATGGTAGCTTGATGGGAATAGCATTGAATCTATAAATTACTTTGGTCAGTATGGCCATGTTCAAGATATTGATTCATCCTACCCATGAGCATGGAATGTTTTCCATCTGTTTGTGTCCTCTCTTATTTCCTTGAGCAGTGGTTTGTAGTTCTCCTTGAAGAGGTCCTTCACATCCTTTGTAAGTTGTATTCCTAAGTATTTTATTCTCTTTCTAGCAATTGCGAATGGGAGTTTGCTCATAATTTGGCTGTTTGTCTATTACTGGTGTATAGGAATGCTTGTGATTTTTGCACATTGATTTTGTATCCTGAGACTTTGCTGAAATTGCTTATCAGCTTAAAGAGTTTTTGGGCTGAGAAGATGGGTTTTCTAAATATACAATCATGTCATCTGCAAACAGAGATAATTTGACTTCCTCTCTTTCTATTTGAATACCATTTATTTCTTTCTCTTGCCTGATTGCCCTGGCCAGAACTTCAGATTCTATGTTGAATAGGAATGGTGAGAGAGGGCATCCTTGTCTTGTGCCGTTTTTCAAATGGAATGCTTCCAGCTTTGGCCCATTCAGTATGATATTGGCTGTAGGGTTGTCATACGTAGTTCTTATTATTTTGAGATATGTTCCATCAATACCTAGTTTATTGAGTGTTTTTAGCATGAAGGGGTGTTGAATTTTATCTAAGGTCTTTTTTGCATCCATTGAGATAATCACGGTTTTTGTCATTGGTTCTGCTTATCTGATGGACTATGTTTATTGATTTGCATATGTTGAACCAGCGTTGCATCCCAGGGATGAAGCTGACTTGATCGTGGTACATAAGCTTTTTGATATGCTACTGGATTTGCTTTGCCAGTATTTTATCGAGGATTTTCACACGGATGTTCATCAGGGATATTGGCCTGAAATTTTCTTTTTTCTGTGTCTCTGCCAGCTTTTGGTATCAGGATGATGCTGGCCTCATAAAATGAGTTAGGGAGGAGGCCCTCTTTTTCTATTGTTTGGAACTGTTTCAGAAGAAATGGTACCAGATCCTCTTTTTCTATTGTTTGGAATAGTTTCAGAAGAAATGGTACCAGCTCCTCTTTGTACCTCTGGTAGAATTTGGCTGTGAATCCTTCTGGTCCTGGGCTTTTTTTGGTTGGTAGGCAATTAATTACTGCCTCAATTTCAGAACTTGTTATTGGTCTATTCAGGGATTCAACTTCTTCCTGGTTTAGTCTTGGGAGTGTGTATGTGTCCAGAAATTTACCGGTTTCTTCTAGATTTTCTAGTTGATTTAATCTTCGTGGTGTGACATTCTGAGAGACAAAAATACTGTAAACTCCTCATTCCCACATTTTTCCACCTTATGGCCAATTATACTAAAGGATGCTATCCTAATTTCTTATCTCTGTACATTCTCTAATTAATCTATATCACCTTAGCACTGGGCATTTGTGCTTTCACTTTTTTCTTCATTGCAATTTTTAATCAATGTACTCCACAGGGAACTCTTTAATTAGGAAGCCCATTTCTTTTTCCTCTTTTCTTTTTTTTTTTTTATTATTCTTTAAGTTCTAGGGTACATGTGCATAATGTGCAGGTTTGTTACATAGGCATACATGTGCCATGCTGGTTTGCTGCACCCATCAACTCGTAATTTAGGTATTTCTCCTAATGCTATCCCTCCCCTAGCCCCTCACCCCCCAACTGGCCCTGGTGTGTGGTGTTCCCTGCCCTGTGTCCATGTGTTCTAATTGTTTAACTCCCACCTACAAGTGAGAACATGCGGTGTTTGGTTTCCTGTTCTTGTAATAGTTTGCTTAGAATGATGGTTTCCAGCTTCATCCATGTCCTTGCAAAGGACATGAACTCATTCTTTTTATGGCTGCATAGTATTCCATGGTGTATATGTGCCACATTTTCTTAATCTAGTTTATCATTGCTGGACATTTGGATTGGTTTCAAGTCTTTGCTATTGTGAGTAGTGCTGCAATAAACATATGTGTGCATGTGTCTTTATAGTAGCATGATTTATAATGCTTTGAGCATATGCCCAGTAATGGGAATGCTGGGTCAAATGGTAATTCTAGTTCTAGATCCTTGAGGAATCACCACACTGTCTTCCACAGTGGTTGAACTAATTTACACCCCCACCAACAGTGTAAAAGCATTCCTATTTCTCTACATCCTCTCCAGCATCTGTTGTTTCCTGACTTTTTAATGATTACCATTTTAACTGGTGTGAGATGGTATCTCATTGTGGTTTAATTTGCATTTCTCTGATGACCAGTGATGATAAGCATTTTTGCATATGACATTGGCTGAGTAAATGTCTTCTTTTGAGAAGTGTCTGTTCATATTCTTTGCCCACTTTTTGATGGGGTTGTTTTTTCTTGTAAATTTGTTTAAGTTCTTTGTGGATTCTGGATATTAGCCCTTTGTCGATGAGTAGATTGCAAAAATTTTCTCCCATTCTGTAGGTTGCCTGCTCACTCTGATGATAGTTTCTTTTGCTGTGCAGAAGCTCTTTAGTTAATCAGATCCCATTTGTCTATTTTGGCTTTTGTTGCCAAGGAAGCCCATTTCTTTAACTCCCCTGCTGGAGGTCTCCATAGCCCAGTGTTCTTCATCTTCATACACAGTTGCTGAGAAGTCCATAGACAGGTCATCAGCTTGAATCTTGGTTTAATAATATTTTTCCTTGCATCTGGATCCTCAACAATGCACATTTTAAAAATTATTGCTGGGACCATAATCTGCTTTATTTTATTTTATTTTTGAGACTGAGTCTCACTCTGTCACCCAGGCTAGAGTGCAGTGGCATGGTCTTGGGTCACTGCAACCTCCACCTCCTAGGTTCAAACGATTCTCCTGCCTCAGCCTCCCAAGTAGCTGGGATTACAGGCACCCACCACCACGCCCAGCTGATTTTTGTATTTTTAGTAGGTACAGGGTTTCACCATGTTGGCCAACCTGGTGTCAAACTCCTGACCTCAGGTGATCCTCCTGCCTCGGCCTCCCTAACTGCTGGGATTACAGGTGTGAGCCACAGTGCCCAGTCCATATCTACTTATTTTTAATTCCTTGAAATGCAGTATTCAAGATGCTATATAACAGCATTTTTCTAATATATCAAATTACTGGAAAGTGTAGCTGCTGTTGAACCAAATATATCTCATTGTTTCAACATTTATAGTTCTTCAATTGTATTAAAATGTTTACACACTATTCTGGACTTTTCAACTATACTGTATAGCCTTTATAGACAGCATTTATCCATTATAGCTCTGTTTCAATGACAGTATCTTAAAAATTGTTTTTACCAATTGCTACATATTAACATGTTTTAATATGTCTTGTTCTTTTTGGAAATAACTGAATTAGGGGTTTGGGGGACTTGGATTCAAATAGTGGTTTTGATATTGTGTGAAATATGGGACAATACCTAATCTTTCAGCATTAATACCTTCAACTTTAAAATGAGGGAATTTTAACAGGTGATATTTACTATTCTTTTCAGTTGTTTAATTCTTTTAAACCATATGACTTTGAAACTGTAAGAGTATATGGGTTGGATCAGTGACTAAATGATTGAAATCAATGATTTCAGAGTAGACTTTGTTCACTTATTGAGAAATTCCTTAGTATACTGCCTGGCTTTGAAAATGTTAATGTATCTTGGAATATCACAAAATATGCATAATAATCAAACATCTTAGTTAATTAACTTAACGGAAAGCACAGAAATGGCAAGGTTTCCTTAAGCTTAATATCTTTGTGGAAAAGCAAAGACATTCCCAAAGATAAGTTCCTTGGAATATGTTTGTCTAAATCTTCCCTACCTCTGAAACCATCTCTTCTGTGATTTCTTCTTAGCCTCAGCCTCATAAAAATATTGAATTCCTACTGTGTGTAAAAGGCTGCAAGATCTCATTTATCTAAAATGTATAATTCTAATAGCAGAGGATAGCAAGGCTGGTGTAAAATAGAACAGAGAAAGCATGCTGGACTACAGCTGGATTTCACCTTCCAATTTATTTGAGTCAAGCCCTTGTAAGGCTCTATGATTACACCCACAGAAAGACAGGAAGACAGAGGGAGTCCTAGTCAGGAAAAGAGATATTGACAAGCAACTAATGCGAAAAATACTATCTTCACAATGACATGCAATCCAACAGAGACTTATTAAGCACTTGCTTTGTGCCTACCACTGTGCCGAAAAATCTACATGCTGCAAAGTCAGGCATTAAACCCAGTTGGGCAAAGTGTGGATTAAACGTACAAAAGCATTCACAGAATACAAGCAAAGGTTTCTTTTATTTTTATGGTTTTTTTTTTTCATTTTCTCATTGTGATAATCATCAAAAGCTCAGTTCACATGCTGCTCTGTTGCTTTGCATGACTACCCTATAGAACCATGGAGTTCCAGACGCAGCTGAATGAGGTCGATAAACCTACATGGTAAATTACACAGTTGGAGTTAGTCTGCAGCAGTTCAAGGGAGCAATGCTGAAGAGCCAAGTGGAACTCCAGTAGTATGTAAAACACTAAAAATGAACAAATAAACAAGGACAAAAAACCAACTTTAAAAAGCTATCTCCTAAAATACACAGAAGCACAGATAGGGGCCTGCATCATGAGCATTGGAATCAATTGTCCCATAATGAAATGAATGAAAATGAAACGTGCATGTTAAGATCCACTCAAACAGATGCTCCATTTTCTTTTTCTTTTTTTTCTTTTTCTATCTTAGACATTTCACATAAACTGCACCTGGTGAAATCTGTTTAGGAAACTACATACATTTAAAATCCTTGGGTTTTCATATTCTGTGGAATGAAGGTTTGTGTCCTTAAATAGCTTTTCCTGGTCTAGATGAATTAAAATGTCTCACAGGAATCAAGACAGACAAATAGAGTCAGTTTCTGAAGTGTTAGTTAAGCATTAAATTATTAAGCTGAACTGAAACCTAACTTTGGCACCCAAAGCTTTTACTACACAGGTGAACTTATTTCCTCTGCCACTCCCATCATTCATTTGTTTTAACTTCCTTATCTGCACTTTGTTAGAAAGGAAAGCTACCAGTGACCATAAGGAAAAATATATTCAACGCCGAGCATATGTTAATTTTTATTCCTTAGTACAAGTCAGATGACTGCAGGGAAATAATTGAAGGTGAGTGTGCTAAGTAGAAAAATAGACTCCCAACAAGGTCCAAGTCTTAATGAATGGAAGCGGAGACACGTTTCACATGCAAACGGGAATTAAGGTTGCAGACGAAATGCAGTTTGTTAATCAACTGACTTTAAAATGGGTAAATTGTCTATTGAATCATCTGGGTGGGCCCATTATAATCACAAAATTTCTTAAAAGGAGATGGGGGAGGCAGAAAAGAAGGTCAGGGGATGCACTGTGAGGATTCTATTCACCAAGGGTAGTTTTGAAGAGGGAGGGTGTGGGCTGCATGCCAAGGACTGTGAAAGGCAAGAGAGCCTCCACAACAAACATTGATTTGCCAGCCCCCTTGATTTTAGTCTAGTGAGGCTGATTTTGCATTTCTGACATCAAGAAATATAAGGTAACAAATGTGCATTGTTTTAAGCCATATGCTCCTGGTAGTTTCTTACAAAGCAATAGAAAACTTATATAGTAGGTTGTAGAGTCTGGTTATGGTGGGGAGTAGATGGAAGTGACAGAGTTGAGCTTGGGTTTCATACTTATGAAAGAGGCTATAGTCATCATTCAAATTTAAATGGGTGTTCCCTCTTGGGTTCACCTGTAGGGCACTGCAAATCGCATGTCATTCTAACAATTACACTTATTTTATAAAACACTCAATATGTTGTGTTGTATATTTTGTGTTTAAAAATGTTAGCTTAATAAGTGTAAAATCATCAGAATATCTTTATAGTCTTACTTTTACACGTAGTATCCTTTTAATACAAAAAAACACCAAAAACAAAAAAAAAAATGAAGTAGGCTAGGTCTCTGGAATCCCCTTGTAAGGCATAAACACTGAAAATTTACATTTTGGTTCTCTCTTTTCAGATAACTAATATTGTATTTAGGGAAATTCATGGAGTTTCAAGTCAGGAATCCAGAACTTCTTCTGTGACATCAACTATAAATTGAGCAATTTTTGGCCACTCAATTTCTGAGTCATGATTCATCTTTGGAAAATATAAAGGATAATCTTTCAATTTTAAAGATGCAATGAAGATCTGATGAGATCTTTATAAGTGAAACAGATTTACAATGTAGAGTGCTCTATAAATGACTGAATTAAGCCCAGAATTGTGTCTACAGGATGAAGATTTTAGGGAACTGTTATATACACCAAGACAAAAAAAAAATCCAGGAACTTGAAAGAAATGAGTTTTTTTCCACACTTGTAAGAATAAAAAATAACTGATAATAAACGTCTTTATTTTCAGGATTGGCCTAATTTTCACTGGAGAGAGTTGTTGAATCCTGATTGCAGCCTAATTGGAGTTACCATCTCTGTAGCTATTGTCTTTTGCTTCCTTCCTTCTTTCTTGTTTCTGTTTTATACTTGAGTTAAAAAAATATTAGGAGGATGAGTTATTTATATAAAAACTTAAGCTTTTCAGAAGAAATGAGAAAAATAAACTCACTAAATAATATTATGATATTTTCATGATTCTTTAGGAAAATGAGAATATTCACAACCTGGCCATAACCCAGGGTCACAGAAGTCATTCTTATTCAGAAGGGCAAAGTTGTCAGATGTACTGTTGGCCATCCGGAGTTTAATTTTAAATCACAACTTCATAATACAACCTAAATTTTCCAGTGTTCTCCATGTATTATCCAATAGTAAATGCCACAAGAGCAATTTATTTCATTTATCCTTTTCTTGAGAAAAATTGTTTGAATTCTTAAGCTTGTAAAAAAGGGATATTTTTAAACAGGAGGGCAAAACAAATCTATGAGGCAATAATAGAACAATCATATTTTATTACTACCTACTACTTGGCTTTCTAAGCCTGTTTACATTTCATAGTTGAAGACTTGGTGAGCCATATCTAACATAAAAGGGTTTCATTCCTTATTTTTTTAAACTTTTTTCCCTATGACTTTTTCAAGTCTCTTTTTTTTCCACAAAAGTTTATAGATATGGGCATTTTCTACACATTACTTCACTAATATCTTAATTTTCACTTCAGAAGCACTAAAATGATAACACTTTGGCACCCATAATCTGTTAAATTTATTATAGCCTATTAAAATGTTTGATTCACCAGTGTTTCTGCTCCTTGGATCTCATTATATGCATCGCACGTATTAAGAAATAGCATTAATAATAAAGCATGCAATTAAGCTAACTCATTCCGGGGGAAGGAACAAGATAATGTCGGCATTTTTAAAAACGTTTAGCTTCAGTTTTTTTTAAATGACAACTGCTTACACTGGCAGATCATGAATTAACTAGGGATGACATTTATTACCTGCACTCAGTTTGACAAAGAACGCTGAAGTAAAAAAACACAGAGATACGGGCTGGGCCACAGACTTACATACTGCAACAACTGACCAATAGAAAGATCATCCTTTCCAGTGGATAATGATTAACGGGTAGCAGACATTTCCCAGAACATAACGAAAGAAGAAAGGCAAAGCCTTCTTAGTAATTGAGTTGATAAAGTGTTTGTACTTAAAATGCATAGCGACATTCCCTAATACTTATCGTTTGTCACAATAGTACTATGGGTAATTACTCGTGTTATTCTGCATTTTATGGAGAAGAAAACCAATGCCCGTGGAGGAAACTTGCCCACAGTTACATAGTTGCTAACTGATCCACAGGTTGGTTCTTATTCATCAGGCAATGTCATGGCCGTGACTGAACCTTAAGAAGTTGATAAACAGGCACTGAGACTTCTGAATATATTGATAAGAGCACTGATATAACTAAACCACATTTCAGCATAGCCCAGTTTATTTAAGAGTAAAGGTCGGTAGAACTTGAACTATACAAGAAGACCAGTCCTCAGGAGAATGAAGTCAATTATTCTAGCCACTTCTGATAAGAGTTTTTCATGAGTTCCTTAGGCTGAAAAATTAGACATCCAGTTTGAACTCCACCAGACATTATCTGCAGTTGGTTACATTTAAGCCAATTGTAAGGGAAAAGGTATGTAGTTCCCCTTCCATCATGTGGGTTGGAGTCATTTTCTTACAGCCCAGTAAATTCCCTGCCGTGTTTTACACAAGTCAGCTGTTCTCCACTCTGGCTGCACGTTTGAATTACCTGGGAAACTTAAAAAAATATTGATGTCGGAACCACATCCTAACATTATTTTTGCATACAGCTCAGTATCTCTGTCAGCAAGGTTGAAAAATCTACTCTGGCCCTAAAATAAAATGGGAAATCATCCTAATTTTAATCTGCCTTGGCTGCTAGGGATGTCAGCACTCCATCACCATATGATTTATAAACAAAGTAGGATTGGTATATATACTTATTCCTCTCTTTATGTAGTTTTTCTGTTTTACTTTACTATTTCTACGTTAATAGTCTCAATATAAATGTGACTTATTGTAAAATACCTCACATCTTTTTGGAAGCTGGTAGCCTTCATTTTGAAAATGATTATAGAAAAACTTAAATGAGTATTTCTTCTCATTCACTTTATTTACTCTCTGAAAATGGCTGGGTGTTGTTTTTTAAAGCTATCGTACATTCTAGTAAAAGTAATTTGTAATTGGAATCAATCATATTTGGGAGTTTGTTCAGAAACAGGATGAGTAATAGAGTTTTATTTATTATATACTATATAAACAATGAAGATGACATCAAAAACCAGAAAATTCATCTTCATAGAGTTATCTAACACTTGTCATAAGACATGAAAGACATATGTTGCCCCTCAATTAGCAATTAGTCTTGTAAGACTGGTACTAGCCCTATCTTTTATCATCACATTGCAAATGTAGAGTGCCATTCCTGACTTTATTTCCATGTGATCAAATGCTAGTTTCTTCTTTAAGCCCAGGAACTCCCCATATATAATGCCATCACTAGACAGCACCATGAAGCATTTCTATATCTATGTCTTTACCATCTCTTCTGCCTTTTAGCATTTTTTATGTCTATATTTTACTCAAGTCATTCTACTGACATACTGCATCAGAACCATCTAGGACAAATTACCCTTTCTCTGTCCTGGGACTTCCATGCACTGATTTGTAAATACCCATGGTGATGACAACAAGAGTATTGATGTATTACCTTTTAGATGATGTGTTGCTCCTGTGTCTTAGCCCAATTAAAATCCCCGGTGCTTTAAGAAAATCTTTCATAAGTAGTATATATTTCAAGAATATAAATTTTATCTCAAAGTTGAGAGATATTTGAGGAAGACTGAGGGAGGAGATTGAACTCCTTAAATCACAAGCACTCCACCTATTCTTCCTTCAACTGGAAATAGCACCAGACTTGGAGCTAGCTGATAATTGAACTTTCCCATTTCAACAGCAATTTAAAAAAATGTATTGGTTCTATTCTTTGCTCACACCATATGTTTTTGTGTTCTAGCTTTACCATTCATTTGCTCTATGATATAAGACAACCCCTCTAAACTTCAGTTTCCTAATCTCTAATATGGGGGGAAATGGGAATACTTACATCACAGTATAGCAAAAAGATTTAAGTTAGACAACCCAGTAAATCCCAATCTTTGTGTGTCTGGTGATCTCCTGGGAAACTGTTCAATACTCAGAAGTCCTTTAGCCCCACATCAGACGATATGGTTTTAGGAAAACAAACAGATGATCATGATGCACACCAAGTTTTGAGAATCACCGATATAAACTATGTAAAATATGGACCACATTATTTGTTTTATTATTATTATTGTTATTATCAACATCATCATTTTTATGACTACTATTGAGATGTTGCTTATAGCAGGTGATAAAGTGGGAGTCAGGTCCACCCCTTATCAGGAAGTTTAGTTATGGTAAGACCCAATGCGTAGGATTGCAGCCATTCCCAGCCCACCTCACCCCCACCCCACAAACACACATATGTGAAGAATTGATA
The DNA here is from genome assembly GCF_029281585.2 of Gorilla gorilla gorilla. NCBI lineage: Eukaryota > Metazoa > Chordata > Mammalia > Primates > Hominidae > Gorilla > Gorilla gorilla. The sequence goes on along the minus strand of NC_073227.2, from coordinate 39,034,805 downwards.
AAAGATGAAAAAAAAAAATTAGTGTCATAGTCAAGTGGTTCCTATTCTATAAGGATAGTGAGGAAAATTAAGAAGATTGACTTCAAAAGATGGAGTCAACAGTAAACGGAAACCCAAAAGGATCTCTTAGAGATTATCAGATGACTTAGCCTAGTTCTGGCAGACAGGCTACTGCTTCCTATTGGCTGACAGGCTTAAATGAAACTGGCAGCAGATGATATAGTATATTCCACCTCATATAGGGCAGGCTCAGATAAGATTAGCCTTACAGGAGGGAGCTACAGGTAGTAGCACAGCTTTAAGGAGCTGGGACCTATAGATAGGAAATTAGACAAGGGATGATTATTAAACAAGAATATAACAAAAATTTCCAGATACACAAAATATTCATGTCAGGGAAGTCAAATAAGGGCAATTTTATCCTTCAAAACCTGGAATACAGCAATACCTTATGGGCCTCTCATTCATAAAGTGAACTTTGGTATATTCAATGTGAGCGGGATAGGAATATTTTAGAATTTGCATTGTTCTGGACAGTCATTCTCAAAATCTGTAGCGTAAAAAAACCCTGGGGCAGCGACTTTCAATTTTTTGTAATCACAACCAACAGTAACAAATCAATTTTGCATTCCTATCCTATAAACACACACACCAAAGGAAAACCTCATGAAACAACATTGTCCATTACTTCATAAAGTTCAGTTACTTTTTTTTTCCATATTCCATTCCATTCTTGTCTTTAATTTTAAAATGCTGGTTAAGATCCACTAAATTGACTTTATGACCCATTACTAGGTCTCAATCACAGTATGAAAAAAAAAAGCATTTGATAAAAAATAGGGATTTCAGGCCGGGCGCCATGGCTCACGCCTGTAATCCCAGCACTTTGGGAGGCCGAGGCGGGTGGATCACGAGGTTAGGAGATCGAGACCATCCTGGCTAACACGGTGAAACCTGGTCTCTACTAAAAATACAAAAAAATTAGCCGGGCGTGGTGGCGGGTGCCTGTAGTCCCAGCTACTCAGGAGGCTCACGCAGGACACTGCTGTGAACCCGGGAGGTGGAGATTGCAGTGAGCTTAGATTGCGCCACTGCACTCCAGCCTGGGCGACAGAGCAAGATTTCGTTTCAAACAAATTGGGATTTCAGCTCCATCTACACCTCAAGATGTGCGTTTAGTAATTCTAGGGGAGGAATCAGGAATGTGCCTTTTACAAGCAATCTAGATAATTCTGATTGCTAGAAATAATGTGATCTGCGGAGTTAAAAATTACATTCGGATGGAGCTGCTTTCACCTTCTCTTGATGTCTTTCACATTCCTGTTTTGTATCCTGAGAGGGTGAGTGCCAGCCCTACACTTAAATTCCTTCGGGTTTTAAAATTCCTTCAGGTTTTATACCGATGGCAGAGTTCAAGTCAACAACAACCAAAAATAAAAAAATAAAGGCCCCTCAAATGCAATCTGTGGTTTTATTAGTTCATGCAGTTTTTCCCCCTGAGGCTACTTTTATGGATAGAAAATAGAAACATGTTAAACCAATTTGACTGAACTCTACTTTTTAATGTATAATTTATCTTACTGCAAATTGGAAAACTTAACTTCTCAATTTTCTTATCGGGGTTCAACTACAAATGTACCTTTGGGAGGAAAGAAAAACATTTCCAGTGTACTCTGGAGTTGGATCAGTAAAGCAGACCATTACAAGGCAGAGAGCTGATTATACCAAGCTGTACAGATATTTTCCATTATTGCCAAAGAATCATATATATTGTACTAGTTGGCCAAAATTTGAAATGATTTCTCAAATAAAACTAAAAGCAATTTTGCTCGCATTCCCAGGATATCACTACAAAAAAGTACAACCTATTTCATTGGTTTACAATATTAACCTGTATAATTTATTTCAAAGAGATAAACAGCTATGTGTGCTTTAATTAGTTCAGCTAACCTGATTACATTTACTCTCTACCATCAATAATAGAATTATTCATTCACATAACTTCTGTTAAGAAATTTAGGAATTATAGAACTCTATTCCTCTTCGAAAAATCTGTAATCAATAAAATATAAGCAACTAATATCTAAATCAAATACCTTTACCTTATTTTAATTAAAACATAGATATTAATCCCTTATTTTATATTAATAATTAAAGGCAATTGTCATGTAGCTTAAGAAATATTTTATACTGGGAATTTCTTTAGGAAAACCTTAAAAAAAACTTCCACAAACACTTTGGCATGAATGTGGAAAATATTTCAAGTTAGTGAGCCACTTATTTATGACTTAGTAAACCATAGCATTTACTAAATATGGTTAAATGAGTGATGTAACAAATGACAGAATGATGTTTAAACCTCGTATCTTCGAAGCACTTTAAATATTTGTAGAGTCTCTGACAAAGGAGTTTGTGAAGCAATTTAGTGTTGTAAACAAAGAACTGGGAGGCCGGGAGCGGTGGCTCACGCCTGTAATCCCAGCACTATGGGAGGCAGAGGCGGGAGGATCACGAGGTCAGGAGATCAAGAACAACCTGGCTAACGCGGTGAAACCCTGTGTCTACTAAAAATACAAAAAATTAGCCGAGCATGGTGGCGGGTGCCTGTAGTCCCAGCTACGCGGGAGGCTGAGACAGGAGAATGGCATGAACTCGGGAGGCGGAGCTTGCAGTGAGCCGAGATCCTGCCACTGCCCTCCAGCCTGGGCGACAGAGCAAGACTCCGCCTCAAAAAAAAAATAAAAATAAAAAAAGCAAAGAACTAGGAGGGGGCACAAGACAAGTGGAAAGGGTTTAGCTACCAATTCAAAAGCAGGCTGGTGTCCATGTATGTGCAAAGATACGTGCAAATTGCAAATAATTTGTGTGTTTTTTCTTTAAAAAGTAATATACGAAAGAAGTATAATGACACAATTACTAGTACAAGATATAGTAAATATTTTGAAGGAATAAAATTTTATTTAAAAATTCTTTATCAGATCTTCCACTTCTTCCTTAAAATTTTCCATACAATTAGTCTGAATTGGTGTGGTTTTATTTTACCTAATTAGTTAAATTACTGTTTAAATCACTCATCAGATGTAAGACTAAAAAAGAAAAAAGGTTATAAATCATTTCTTGTTCTAGTGATGAGGTTTGTACTGTATGTTCAAAGTACAAGATACTTTATAACGTTTATAAAAATGCATTTTTTTATGGTTATCATTCATGGTGGATTAGAGCCCAAGGTGGGGGTAGAAACACATTTGCAGAAACAGACCATTGAGAGCCAGTTCAGCATTGAAATAGCTACCCAAATCTAGAAAAGCAATTAAGGTGTTTTAGGAGAAATATAAAATTTCAACAAACAACATTTTATATTTTGCTTAGTTTTCAACTTCACAGCAAGAATTTAGTGCCTGTTCAAATCTATATAACTAAATTATAAATTATATGCTCTCTAGACACACCAAATTTACGGTCCAAAATGGAAATACAACTGGATTTAGCAGAAGTTGTTCATTAGAAAGTGAAAGGAAAATAAAAAATGCCATTAGAATATGTAGTTATGTCATGGAGTTCAGAAAGAAACAATAACCCCTGCACCTCCTCAGGGTTTATGTAGTCAAAATTATTCTTGCTTATAAGATTGGATGGAACTCTCCAAATACCTTTGACATTGAACCAGAGTTCCACGTATGGTGCATTAGATGAAGTGGAAGAAGTAAAGCATCAATAGAGTTCTGAATTATTGATATGTTCATTGGAGAAAGCAGATATCTTCATTTCTCACATTCCCTCTTGTGCTTAGCTTCACTTTGAATTGGTTTGCAGTTGTTTAGATTCACTTGTCTTATAAACACAATCTGAGTAAGGTAGCATGTAATGAAAATTTGCCACAAGCACTGGGCCACAGCAAAGTCCATCCTGCCAGCAACTGGCATCAATGTTCCTGTATTTGGGGGAGGGGTAAGAAGGAGATTTTTTTCATATCCTGGGATTCTTTGCAAGGTAGCTGAAAAAAAATAATGTCCTGCTCTAACTTTTACCACTGGCCAGCTGACAGAAGTGCTACTCTGCATCCACTGGTGGTAGCAAGAAATGAATAGGGGAAAATAACATTCACGATGAGAGTGCAGGTAGGGGCAATGGTGAGACAAACCCAATTATAAAATCCAGTTTTGTCCTACCCTACATTAGAAATACATCATATGTTCCTGTAGCCACACTGCTCAGAATATTTCTATTAAGTTGATATTTTGGAGATCACTTACACCTTCTGGTTATTTTACCTGAAGATACTTAAACTATTCCTATTTCCCTATTTAGCTGAGATCACATCATGAGTGCTATAGACCTATAGTAAAATACTTAAACATACATGCAGTTACATGCTGCCTGTTTTCCTGATTAAATTGGAAGATTTTCCAGCACACTAGATTTTGTCCTCCTTTGCATTCTCCACTGCTATGGGAACAAAACTGGCACTCATTTATTATTATTATTATTATTTGCTGAAATCGTCATGTTCATAATGAAAATGGAACTGTTTAAATAAATAAAAAAAGATATTCATGTAAAATTTCGTAAAGAAAGGATAGATGCCCCCTTGGTATAAGAAGATAAAACTAATGCATGACATAATACTATGATAAAAATAACATAATAATAATAAGTATAATTGATTTAGCACTTACAAATTTGCTAAATAACATGCTAGAGGTTTTTCATATGTTGCTTATTTCTCACAAGAACAATATGGCATCTGAATTATTATTTCAGTTTTATAGAGAATGAATTTGATTTTCAGATAGGTTGACTAAACTTCCAGCAATCAAGCAGAAGGGGCAAAGCCACAATGTAAAATCAGGTTCCTGATCTTTTTACTCCTGGAGTTCCTTATCCATCTCATGGTAGTCACATGGTCGTATAAAAACATCTGAATTTTCTCATCAAATATTACTCATGACCAATGCTTACATTTAAAAGATCATTTACCTGGATTAAACTATGAATTTATAAACTCAAAACATATATATATATATGTGTGTGTGTGTGTGTGTACATATGTGTGTGCATGTATATATGTGTGTGTGTGTGTGTATGTGTATATATATATATATATATATATATATATATACACTTTTTTTTTTTCCTGAATGAAACTGGTCTCCAGACCAGGGCCTTGGCCTCATCAATACCACTCTCCAATCAATTGAGCTTATCTGGAAAGCTACAATTACAGGGAGGCTGATTAATATCATTCACTAGTGTACTCTTTGCCACAGACAGTGATACTATTTTCTTCTAACAACTCCCCGACTTAATAGGACTTTAAAAGTACCAAAGCTGTTCTTTGGGATAAGTGTTTTCTTCTGGGTGCTATTGTCTGGTTTAATAGAATTCAAAGCCTGCCTAAGCTGTCTGGAAAGCAAACTTCAAGCACTGGAGGTCCCACAGTTTCACTGGAGATAATCCTTCAGAATACAAGGTTCATATTCCTACAGAAATAATTTCTTAAGAACAAAATATAATAGCCCAGGCAATAATAATTTATTATCAGAAAATTTGGGGAAGTTTGCCAGATTCTACATTCAGTTCTCCAGTATCTGTCTGGTACCCTGCAGGTTCATCTAGAGAAGTATGAATGGCTTTAGCCATTGGTAGCCTCCCTGTACCATATTTGACAGACAAATCCTTTGTGAGGTTAACCTAACATTCACTGCTCCCTAGACATTTAATCTAGCAAATTTAGCCAAGATGATACATGCAGGCCTGTGTAAGCAGCAGAGTCAATTTTTCATGTGGAAGGCATGTGGTCCTTCAATGAAAAATAGTATAATAAGGAACAATTCGTGAAGTAAATAATAGATTTTGTTGCAAGTAAAAGTCACTCCTGGTGTTACACACAAAGGGATTTACCTAGAAATACAGGTATATGTGTCTTTGCCACATACTAATATTCAACTAAATAAGCCATAACACTAGGAGATAAAATCTTTCAGACCTCACATGTAGCAATTCACATTTCTGCAGAAGTATTAGCTCATATACCTGCAAACTTGAATATGTGCTAAACTTCTGACTTCATATTCAAAGTGGTAATAGCCATAAGTGAGTTTCAGAAATAAGAAGACAGACATTGTTATCTTTATAACAGTATATTGAATACTGATATTTGGTGATACTTTGAAATTTAATCATAATCAAGAAGAATTTCACCATATATATAGTTCTGTAACTTCTCTTCTCAGGAGAGAGGAATGTGAATTTGTTGGAAAGTAAAACTAAACCTACTTATTAAGTTACCACAAGCCCAGAAAAACAACAACAATGGTAGCTTGGAAAAGTTGATTACTGAAAATAGTATCTTATTTTAACGGTTAAAGAAATATATTGTCTGCTTATTTTGCCATGGAAAATTTTGATGCTTCCAATTTTGAGATAATATAGTATGTGACACAGAACAAATAGAGTGTAACAGAATTTCTTATAAAGACCATATAAAATGTATTCAGAAAAATGACCCTACAATACTTCTATAACATTTTAAACAATGGTAGTTACACTCCAATATGACAGTCAGACTTGATGCAGAGGCAGCTGTTGTATGGCTTGGAGTGAACAGTTGTGGAAAGAAATGTGGCCTATTTAACAGTGGTAACAGGAAGTGGCCTAGGTAAACAGGAAGTGATAAACTGATGGGAGGGGCCAGTACATACTATTTAACTGACAACTGTTGAGTATCCCTAATCCATGAAAGCATTCATCAGATTTATTTTTCCCCCATTTTGGGAAAGAGAATACAATTATTAGATTCCTTCTTTGTTATTTCACTTCCTACAAGCATGACATTCAATACCCCAAAATAAGAAAATTCATATTAACATATTATTATGCCATCATTCATCTCACAAAAAAGATTCTTAATTTACTAATGATTCACTATTTAAATTCATCAAGGAAAAAGCACCTGATGTACTAAGCATATATCATTTTTCACAAACCTATGCAGTATAATTCATTGCATGAAAAAGGCTCCACTTTAGAATTCTGTTTAAGAGTAACTTTTTCTCTCTTAGCATTGTTTGATTCAGTTTCTATTTCACCATGAAATATTCCAATAAGTCTTAATGCCTTCTCAGTTAATTTAAGAATCACTGGATATAGAATAATTCTTCTGAACTTTCTTCCTTTTTTTCCTATGTAGTACACCAATATGCAGTTTAGAGAATCCATCTCTCCACGTGGTCTACTTTACTAACAATAGATTATAAATTCTAACAACTTTCTTCTTTCTTTTTCTAAGAATATATTTATAGAAAGGTGCTTCATACCAGCATTCTTTTGAAAATAAATCATATTATTTCTACAGGTACCTTATATTTACCTAGTATAATAAATTATATCAGTAATGTCTCAGTGAAATCCGAATGAAATAACTAACATTACTGAAATAGGAAATGCATCCTTCTGATTTACTGCAACAACCCAGTTAAGTGGGGGCCTTTCTGTTATTAAACATGATCAAGCAACATAAACAGAAATTTCCTCAAGGTTAGAAATAGGCTTTTTATCTATATACAAGGCGATTAACATATTTAACATTCATTCTTTTTTGACAGAGTATCTCTCTTTTTCCTATCTATACTATGTAAAATCCATGTCAGTTCACAAAAATTCTTGCGAACACGATCCCCTTACCAAATTAGTTGAAAGTCTGACATACCATGTAAGCACAAAAAGGCATCACCCCATGTTTTCTGGAGTAACTTATACAATGGACACCCTGGAGAGTACAGTTTAACTCTTAACAGAGAAAAAAAAAAAAAAGAAAAAACAACCCTCAGAGAATCAACCAGTTAGTTGCAACATGTAATTAACTAGCAGTTTTATATTAATCAATAAGTGATCTTTGGCCATTTCCCTGCCCTTCCCATGATGGAGTTTGTTGTTGCTGCCATTCTTTAATTTAGCTAAAAGAGAAAAATAGTGGATTTGGATCAGACACACTGATAAGTTCATTCACCAGGAGCAATCATTTCCCCATTAAGGGGAAGAGAAAGTCTTAAAGGATAACAAGATCCTAACCAACTATTCACTTGATCTAATGTAACCTGGTATCCTAATTATAGACATTATTCTACATATTTATATACAGTAAATGACACTCTGGCTTCAGTAAAACTCAGGCTTAATATTTCTACATAATGTATAAAAAAACAAAACACTGAAATAACAGCATCTCTATCCAGATCCTTCCAAAGAAAAGCAACACTTTCAGTCCATTTAATGAAGCTCTTACTCTCATTTGCTTAGTGATTGACAAGTTAATGCAATTCCAAAATGTGACCAATGTATTCTCCTATTCCTGGTAAAATATACCTAATTGTTCACTATACCATTAAATTAGACTAACTTAGAAACCCAATTAACTATTTTAATGACTAAAGAGGGGCTTGCTAGATGATCCAAAATGAGAGGGGCAATTAGAGACCATTCCTCCATTTAAACCGAGCAAGAGAAGGTGATAAAAATTCAGATAGAGAATGTACAAACCATAAACTGGTATCATCATGAGAGTTTCATTTTTCAAGCATTTATGGAGCATCTAGTTTGAGCCTATTCCTAAACTTGAGAAAGTTTCTGTTCATGTTACTTGATCATGTTTAATAACATCCACTTAACTGGATTGCTACAATAACTTAAAAGGACACATTCCCTATTTTAGTAATATTAGTTATTTCACTTGGATATCAAGAAATCATTAGTGATATAATTTACTATGCTAGGTAAATATAAGGTTTTAAATATACCCTTAGAAATAATAGGATTTATTTTCAAAAGAATGCTGATATGAAGCACCTCTCCATAAATATCTTATGCATTCCATTTCCCAAGAAATCTATCAGATTATTGATTCTGTCTTCCCTCTAACCCTAAAAACTATAAAAACAAACTAGTGATCTGAACTGTATTAATGTGCATCAAAATGAATTAACTCTTTGAAAATATTCTTAAATATGCACATAAACAAAGATGATCATATATTTGGGCTTAAATATTCAAAACATTTGATTTTCAGCAGTTGAGAATGACTATACAAAGATCAAGAAAAATAAACGATGAAATCTAGTGCAATTCCATCTTTTAACAGACACATAAAACAAAGTGCATTAAAAATGATGTACTACTCTAAGGTATTTATGTTAAGCATGCAATTAAAATGAAAGTATATTAAGTGTGTAGGGTATTTTTTCTATCACCTCAACTTCAGAATCCTTCAAATTAAATGAGTATGAATTGCATTAAATGAAAATCAGACACACTTGGCATACAAATTACAGTTCGCTTTGACAGTGATTTCATTTTCTGTGTTTTAAAGGAGATACCTATAAATACTGGTCAATGGCAAATTTTACTCTACAGTTTATATTTCTGAAAGCCTACTAATAATATCTCCTTAAGTCACTGTAAATAAATGCTGTACATAGAACATGGTAGAAACCTCTAGCAATACTTTATTTGACGGCTATACTGACACCTAAGCCGAACTGACCATAATCCCTGTGTGTTCACTACACAGCTCTAATATTGCACTTATCCAACTGTCTGGCAATTCCTTATTTATGTATTTGTCTGCTTACAAAGACTTTTCATTCTAGCATATTAGGATCAATTTCTGTTTCTGCAATGCCCAGTATGATGCTGCTATGGTCTGAATGTTATGTCTGTGTCCCTCCCAAATTTGTATATTGGAACCTAATCACTAATGTGATGGTATTAAGAGATGGAACCATTGGGAGATGATTAGGTCACGAGGATGGGTTTAGCATCCTTATAAAAGAGGCACAAGGGAGCCGCCTTGCTCCTTACACCATATGAGACCGCAGTAAGAAAGCAAGATCTATGAAGAACAGGTCCTCAACAGACATGGAATCTGCCAGTGTCTTGATCTTGAATTTTCCAGCCTCCAGAACTCTGATGGGTTTATAAACCACCAGTTTATAGTATTTTGTCATAGTAGCTCAAACAGTTGAAGACAGATGCTGACCATATAGAAGATTTTGTATATATATTGTTTTACTATAACATTGTGAAATTTATTGCAATATTATTGTCTCGTGCTGCTGAGCATCACTATGAATGTTCATTTGGTGTTTTACATTCTGAAAATGTTATAATGTTGACAACGATCAATTTGCCATAGCTTATAATAATAAGGATAATAATAGTTATTATTATTATTTTTGTAACAAAACCAGTAGGAGAATATATTGTTATTATATATTCCAAACCATAGTTAACTGCCTGCAGTTACTTTCAAACTACGTCATAAATGCTTAATTAAAGTGTTTCCACTTTCTAATTTGTTAACTCTTGGTAACTTAAAGAAGAGTTCTAAAGTAAATATACAGTATTTTCTTTTGCTTTTTTTTTTTTTTGAGATATCTGCTCACTGCAACCTCTGCCTCCCAGGCTGAAGCAATCCACCCACCTCAGCCTCTGGAGTGGCTGGGACTATAGGCATGCACCGCCAAGCCTGGATAAGTTTTTAATTTGTTGTAGGGATGAGGTCTCACTGTATTGCCCAGGTTGCTCTTGAACTCCTGGACTCAAGCAATCTTCCTGCCTTGGCTTCCCAAATTGCTGGAATTACAGGCATGAGCCACCACACTTGGTCAAAAGTAAATATATATTATTAACAAACTTGTTTTACTATGGAGAATTTTAAACATATCCAAAATCCAATAAAATAGTGTAAGTACTCATATACATTGGCCAGTTCCTACATCTATCATCCTAAGAACAAGTCTGTCAAACCACTCTCCAGTCCAATTTCTTCTCTTCCCAGTTACCTGGAAACAAATCTCAGATATCACTTCATTCAATCCATACTTTACTATGTCCATCTATAAAAAATGAACTATATTAACCAAACCACAGCCCTGTTATCAAAGTAAAATATTAACAATAATCCCTTAATACTATAAAATATCCAGTGTTCACATTTGTAATTGTTTCATACATAAAATAATTTGTTCTGTTTTTAGAGTCTGTATAAGTTCCATACATGATAAAATATTTGATTGCTATATCTCTTCTAGTCTATAAATATCCTCTCTTTCTTAGTCTATTTCTGCCTTGCAGCTTATTTGTTGAGGAATAAAACAAATGTTTTCCATAATCTCACAGTTTGGATATTGTTGATTACTTTCTTGTGGTCAAGTTCAACCTGCCCCTCTATTATGTGAATACATAGGCTTATCAGATTCTGTGTGTGTGTGTGTGTGTGTGTGTGTGTTTCATAAGACTACTTCATAGAAAGTGCCTAAAGTATGGTCATGCTTTGGATTTTACAATTATGATCGACCCATTACACAAATCCATTTTAAAAAGAAATGGGCCGGCTGGGCACAGTGGCTCACACCTGTAATCCTAGAACTTTGGGAGGCAGAGGTGGGCAGATAATGAGGTCAGGGGTTCGAGACCAGACTGACCAACATGGTGAAACCCCGCCTCTACTAAAAATACAAAAATTAGTCGGGCTTGGTGGCTCATGCCTGTAGTCCCAGCTACTCGGGAGGCTGAGGCAGAAGAATTGCTTGCACCCGGGAGGCGGAGGTTGCAGTGAGCAGAGATAGCACCACTGCACTCCAGCCTGGACAACATAGCAAGACACCATCTCCAAAAAAAAACAACAAAAAAACCAAAAAGAAAAAAGAAATGGGCTATGACCATACTTGGCTCATTGTTTCTTCTCTTATGAAAATCTGATCAATGCCATGTGAATGCAAAACCCATAAACTTCATTGAGTCTAAGTTAATCGTTCTACATGTCCTGATGTATGAACCTTACACGTAAAACTGAATTTGCATGCCTTTGTAGTTTACTTCACACCTAAACTAATAAATCAACAAAATTATTTTAGACGTAATTGTAATCACACTTGTTTACTGTTTCATAGAGAAAAAAAGTTCTAAAAATTAGAAGAAATGTATTTTTTATGTATTTTATCAAGTATTATCTTCTCTATGTACTGAATGTGTGTCTACCTTTTGCTGTAGCCCTCCATTCCATGTGGCACTTGATAATGTGGTCCATTGTATTATAGACAGTTCAATAACCATTTATTGAGTGCCTACTATGTTTGAGTCTGAACTCTTAGGATATAAAGATGAACTTGAAAAGTAAGCAGTATAATACAGAAGAGATACATATACACACAGATGATTTCTGCTTTGGTCTTAATGTGCTATAAGTGTGCTTATAGCAATCCCAGCTTTAAGAATTCAAGTTGAAAGAAACAATGGTTATTTCAAAAAAATCGAATATCCTTACTATCAACAGGGGATTATTATTTAGTCATAGCTACCTTAGCATACTACCACTATGTTTGCCAAGAATAAGATTGTCCCTATGCAGAGCTTTTTTTTTTTTTATTATACTTTAAGTTTTAGGGTACATGTGCACAATGTGCAGGTTAGTTACATATGTATACATGTGCCATGCTGGTGCGCTGCACCCACTAACTCGTCATCTAGCATTAGGTATATCTCCCAGTGCTATCCCTCCCCCCCCCCCAACCCCACAACAGTCCCCAGAGTGTGATGTTCCCCTTCCTGTGTCCATGTGTCTCATTGTTCAATTCCCACCTATGAGTGAGAATATGCGGTGTTTGGTTTTTTGTTCTTGCGATAGTTTACTGAGAATGATGATTTCCAATTTCATCCATGTCCCTACAAAGGACATGAACTCATCATTTTTTATGGCTGCATAGTATTCCATGGTGTATATGTGCCACATTTTCTTAATCCAGTCTATCATTGTTGGACGTTTGGGTTGGTTCCAAGTCTTTGCTATTGTGAATAATGCCGCAATAAACATACGTGTGCATGTGTCTTTATAGCAGAATGATTTATAGTCCTTTGGGTATATACCCAGTAATGGGATGGCTGGGTCAAATGGTATTTCTACTTCTAGATCCCTGAGGAATCACCACACTGACTTCCACAATGGTTGAACTAGTTTACAGTCCCATCAACAGTGTCAAAGTGTTCCTATTTCTCCACATCCTCTCCAGCACCTGTTGTTTCCTGACTTTTTAATGATTGCCATTCTAACTGGTGTGAGATGGTATCTCATTGTGGTTTTGATTTGCATTTCTCTGATGGCCAGTGATGATGAACATTTTTTCATGTGTTTTTTGGCTGCATAAATGTCTTCTTTTGAGAAGTGTCTGTTCATGTCCTTCGCCCACTTTTTGATGGGGTTGTTTGTTTTTTTCATGTAAATTTGTTTGAATTCATTGTAGGTTCTGGATATTAGCCCTTTGTCAGATGAGTAGGTTTCGAAAATTTTCTCCCATTTTGTAGGTTGCCTGTTCACTCTGATGGTAGTTTCTTTTGCTGTGCAGAAGCTCTTTAGTTTAATTAGATCCCATTTGTCAATTTTGTCTTTTGTTGCCATTGCTTTTGGTGTTTTAGACATGAAGTCCTTGCCCATGCCTATGTCCTGAATGGTAATGCCTAGGTTTTCTTCTAGGGTTTTTATGGTTTTAGGTCTAATGTTTAAGTCTTTAATCCATCTTGAATTGATTTTTGTATAAGGTGTAAGGAAGGGATCCAGTTTCAGCTTTCTACATATGGCCAGCCAGTTTTCCCAGCACTGTTTATTAAATAGGGAATCATTTCCCCATTGCTTGTTTTTCTCAGGTTTGTCAAAGATCAGATAGTTGTAGATATGCGGCGTTATTTCTGAGGGCTCTGTTCTGTTCCATTGATCTATATCTCTGTTTTGGTTACTGTAGCCTTGTAGTATAGTTTGAAGTCAGGTAGAGTGATGCCTCCAGCTTTGTTCTTTTGGCTTAGGATTGACTTGGCAATGCGGGCTCTTTTTTGGTTCCATATGAACTTTAAAGTAGTTTTTTCCAGTTCTTTGAAGAAAGTCATTGGTAGCTTGATGGGGATGGCATTGCAGAGCTTTTAAACTGCACACATGTGCGCGCGCACACACACACACACAAAGACAGTATCTTGAGAAGAAATAAAAGTTATCTTGAAAGAGACTGAAGAAATAACTAACACTCACATCTTGCTCATTAGGAACCATGTGCCAGTATTAGTGTTTTGCCCTTATTAATTCAGTTGATTCACCCAACACTTAACATATATCATATCAGAAATTACCACATAGGATAAAACAGTTTCAGAGACTCTTCTGATATTTCACACTAACGAGTGACAGAGCCAGAAGTGGAAATGAGGCAACGTGGCTGCGGAGTCTGTGTTTTAATCACTATGGTACCCTGTCTCTTAATCAAAATGTAACAAAGGACAAACAGTTGATTGTGCAGAAAGCAAGGGTGCTCCCATGAGTCCAAATATCATTCTGAGGTGCTAGAGTAATTAAAAATCTACTATCAGCCATCCCATATATTGGAACTGACCTTGTACAATGAATGTGAGGCAGATTCTCAGTTGACAAAGCCACCCTTACAAGATATTTCCCCTTCCATTTCATCTTACCCTTCATCATTACAGCTCTAGCAATTATTTACCTTTTATTCTTACATGAAACAGGATCTAATAACCCTTTAGGGGTTTCATCAGACCCCCATAAAAATCACTTTCCACTCCTACTCTATAACCAAAGATATTCTAGGTTTCCTTTTCCTCCTCCTCCTTGTAATAACTCTAGTACTATTTTTGCCTGACCTCCTGAGTGACCCAAATAATTACAGTTTAGCCAACCCCCTCAATACCCCACCCCACATTAAACCAGGGTGAGACTTTTCGTTTGCATGCGCAATCTTACGATCCATCCCTAACAAACTAGGAGGGTTCTGGCCCTTGTATTCTCCATTCTCATTCTAGCAGTTATTCCCATACGTCACATGTCTAAACAACAAAGTGTAATATTCGGGCCATTAAGTCAATGCCTATTCTGAATCTTAGTGGCTGCCCTGTTTACACTCACATAAATCAGAGGGCAGTCAGCCGAATGCTCTTTTATTACCATCGGACAGACAGCATCCATTATGCACTTCTCTACTATCCTCACTCTTATACCATGCACTACCCTAATTGAAAATAAACTACCTAAATGAAAATGCCCTTGCAGTATAATTCAATACTCTGGTCTTGTAAACCAGTCCCCTCCCCAGGATAACTCAGGGAAAAAGCACTCCCGCTTCACCATCAACACCCAAAGCTGGAAATCACATTGCCTCAGCTTGGAATTTTGGGACCATGACCTTGTGCAAAATACTTCCTGCTTTTTTCTATTTATAAAATATCAGTGCCAAAAATGCCTACTACACATAGATGCTGTTAGGATTCACAAAAATAGTGTGTACAGTGTTTGGCGAGTAGTAAGGTGCTCAAAAATTTCAGCTATTAACTTTATCACTATGTGCCCAAATTATTGGTCATGTTATTCAGAATTTGTTCTGAATGAAGGAAGCCTCCTTATTTAATATGTAATATTAAAATAAATAGAAAATAGGGCAACTAGGAAAAAGTACTTTTCCTCTTGCCTCCCATAGGAATTAAAAGTTACAAAAGGAGAGGAAAATGTTAAAGGAACCAATTTGTCAATAAAGATGAAGGAATACTGGCCGCTGCCACAGTTACCTCAATGTTCACTTCAGCTCCACAAGAAGTGTTTTCCCACATCACAGTCAGAAAAACTGAGTCATGTTGATCATTCAAATTTGCACAGTCAGGAAATGGCAAAACCAAGAGGACCTGAAATGATACCTCCCTGACACGATAGTTCTTACTTTTCCATTACATCAGTGTTCAACATATTATAGGTTACAAAATATAGCAAGTCATGAAATCATTTTAGTGGATTTTAACCTAGCTTTTGCAAAAATTAAAAAACGAGAAGAGAGGAGAAAATATCAGTGTACATCACGTGAAGTAAAAGCAAATACTATTGGATGAAAGTGTTACAGTCATATGTGCATGTGGGTATCCATGGGTCTTTGGGGTTGCCATGGAAATTGTATTTCTTAATGTTGTAGCAGCAAAAATGTTAGAAACAAAGTAAGTACCACGTTACATTCGTCATGCTGGTGTGATAGTCAAACAAATACATATTGATTCACTGAACCACTGAGGTCATGATTTCTTGGACCTACACATATTTCAAGGAAAACAAAAAAAGCTATACAAGTAAGCGAGGCAGTGTGCAGCTTTCTATTCTTTATCACATTCTCAGAAAGTACTGGGAGAATTTGGCTTGGTAATGGTTATACCATCACTAACAAGCTGAATGAGTTGACATATCAATTAAATTTTATGTTCCTGGGTTTTTTCCTCTATAAAAGAGAAGATAACAATTCCTTCTCTCGAATTACCTCTGTGGGATTCTGAGTCATTAGGCAAAAGTCAGTGTAGTGATTTAGAGAAATAGTCCAGGGAAAGGATAAGTGGGTGTGTGTGCACATGTGCACACACTTGACAGAATCCAATGCCAACAAAAGATATGGCACAGTGTCAGAGAAGAAGGCAAAATATGTATCACACTGAAAGGGAAATTGCCGCTTTTTGAGACCATGGGATATACTTTATTATGTGGCTGGGTCAATAAGAGTCTCAAGTGATAAAATAGAAATTATGAAGAGCTTGAAAATGGAGTAAGGTTAACACAGATATATGAAGTTATTTGGATATATGAAGATATTGGGAAGTATAAGAAGCATATACTACTAACTTTTGGCATGGGGTCATTCTCAAGTAATTGCAGCTATTGCTAAGGCAGTGACTCCCCTAAGCAAAAGTATGACTTTGTTTTTATCTTCTTTCAACTCTTCAAAGAGTAAAGCATGCAATGAAAGATTTATTTCCCCACATGACTAACACATAGAGATGATAGAAACACCAAGTGCATATTGTATTTATTTTACCAACTGGTACGAAGAAAATAACCTTGTATTTAACATCCTCTGAAACACTAGAAAAGCATTCTCAGTCCAGGTGCAGTAGCTCACACTTGTAATCCCAGCACTTTGGGAGGATAAGACAGGCTTGAGACCAGGAGCTGGAGACCTGCCTGGGCAGCACAGTGAGATCCTGTCTCTACAAAGAACAAAACATATTAGCCAGGCATGGTTGTGCGTCTGTCATCCCAGCTACTTGGGAGGCTGGGGTAGAACTGCTTTAGCCCAGGAGTTTGAGGCAGCAGTGACCTATGACCGCCCCATTGCACTCCAACCTAAGCTACAGAACAAGACCCTTTCTCCAAGAAGAAGACAAAGATGAAGAAGAAGAGGAGGAGGAGGAGGAGTTAAAAGGAAGAGGAGGAGGAAGGGGAGGGGAAAGAGGAAGGGGAAGAGAGGGAGGAAGGAGAGGAAAAGGAGGGGGAGGAAAAGGGAGAGAAACGGGAGGAGGAGGAGGGGGAGGAAGCAGGGGAGGAGGAGGATGAGGGGCAGGAAGAGGAGGAGGAAGAGAAAGGACTTCTCAGAATTACTAGCTCCAAATTGTGACATCTACAATAAGACTCATGTTTCACACTTGGTAGCCTTTAAGGGTGCCCCTCTGCTTTTTGGCCAGTTGTTATCTGTTACTTTATATATAATCCACATTTATATCTCAGCTTTGCTAAAATAAATAATTAAATTTAAAAAAATACTTCAGATTAAGGAATAGGCACAGAACTCCAAACCCATCAATTCAAGGACTATTTCTGAAGGGTTCGTTTCGAACGCTGCTAAAAATGTGAAGGTGGAACCTGCAAGTCACATAAAGGAAGATTTCCATTTTCGCCAGTTTTAACTTAATATGAGAGCAGCAGATGGTGTCTTATTGAAAGCACTTTTCAATTTTCTGGGCAAAGTAATTTCTTAAATGAAAAGGCTCCTTCAGGCACGCAAAAACTGCATTCCAAAGCTGTTAAGAGACCTAACTGCAGTCAAAAAGCTAGAAACGGTGGTAAAAGACAACTAGAACTCAGCAAAATTGCTTCCTAATTTGTGCTAGAGATGACATGAATTCCTCAATGATCTCTGGTTGCTGTAAATGTGCATGTTTGTTTTTATGCATGTGTCTTTAGATGTGAGCAGTTGTTCTTGACTTTGACCAGCATCCTCCCTTCTTGTAGTAAGGAAACTCATAGTTTGTTCTGGGTTTCGTTTTGTTTTGAGATGGAGTCTCGCTCTATCACCCAGGCTGGAGTACAGTGGTGCAATCTCAGCTCACTGCAGCCTCCCAGGTTCAAGCAGTTTGAAACTTACAGTTTTTAAGTAAAATATTCCTGTCCTACTCCTTGTCTCTGTGGTGACCTGCTGATGGCACCAAAAGCTCCAGGGTTGGTAACAGGATCAATTTTGTTTCCCCATTTACCTTGCCAGAGTGATTGGTCAAGACTGAGGAGATGTTCTATAAGTCCATCTCTCATACTGTTCAACAAATTTGATTCAGGAAATGTATGTGAACTGATTTGATTTAATGAAAGCTAATCTGATGGTCTTAGAGTTGAGAAAGTGAAAATCTGACTTTAGGGAGTCCACTGGAGAAGACAAACAGTGAATGTAACACAGAGGAAAGCAAGGAAAACAAAAGAAGCTACCCAGTCTTGATGTCATTGTTTGAGTCTCCAGCTCCAGCCATACTCCTGACAAGACTCTGCCTCTTGGCTTTCATTTAAGTACGCCAATCAATTCATTTTTATACTCTCTGTGTTTGGTTTACCATAATTCACTTCTCCTTGTTCTTATCTGTGTTACTCTGTATTATTTTTTGTTTCTCAAAAAGGAAACTATTTGCTTGCATTTTTGCCAAAAAGGAGAGGTTGGCCTTTTTGAGTTTTGATGGAGCTTAAAGAAATAAATAGGACAGTAAGAGATAAAAATGGAAATAAATAGGCAAGAAGATAGAACTCCTGTTTTTATGTTTGTTTTGTTTTGTTTGCTTCAAGTTGTATGACAGAAAGTAGATGATACCTCAGTGCATAAAGAACTTTATTAGAAATTCAGTGCAGAGGTGTTTATATTGAGCTCTGCTAATACTGATTTCATTGTTTTTCACTGAATCACAACTATGATACCTCTGTGTCCCACAACAGTTACACATATTCTACATACTGCTTTAACTATGCAATGCAGATTTGGTTATGGAGAATATTTTAATTAAGCTCTTTATATGAGGAGTCCTTTGTAATATGGACTTTCTATAGTAAAGCTGAGGAGGTTTTTTTTTTTTTTCTTTTGTAGCTTTGCTTTTCAGTACTATGGATAATGACCACTTACACCTTAAAGACCCTTAGAGGAAGCAACATATATTGCCTTTTGTCATTGACTATTTTACCATAGTTAGTTAAACCTCTTGGCTCTCTTCAACTGTTCCTAGGTATTGCATTTTCCCAAGAAGTTAAAATTCATCCTAAGCTATGAAATACCTAGAGGACATTCCATTAAATATTCCATGAGTCAATCTGGTATACTGACTAAGAGTGGGGGGTTCCATACATTGGGTTATGAAGTGGAAACTAGGAGTGGGGTTTAGGGAATCTGTTAAAAACTGAAGTATGCAAAATATTTTAGAAACATGTATCAGGGTAATTTTTCCCCAAGAAAAGGCTTCTATCTTTTATCAAATTATCAAAGAGGTCTATAATCCAAAAAATGTTATTAACCGTTAGCAACCAGAAGAAATTTAATCTTTAAAGAGAAAATCAAGAAACAAGGGATGCTACTGTGTTTTTCAGAATTTCCATTTTCTATTTATCTAATCAAAAACCAGCTTCAGTATGATGTCAGTATCTGCAAGTGGCAGGGTTATGAATATGTAAAATTAAGCAAGATATAATCTGCTCAATATTGCATATCATCATGGCGATAATTGCTTTATTGTTCAGTGGTCAGGGTCCCTGTGAGGAAGCATAATCCAAATGAGAATTAGATGCAAGAAACATATCTCCATGATACGACAATTAGGTTCAGTACAGACAGACTTCAATGTAAAAGGCCAATTTATAAATTTTCAAGGATACTGTCACGTAAACGGTAAGAATTTGGGGCTTAAGAGAGAAATTTTGCAAAAAAAAAAAATACTCTAATATGACTTGTGTGATCACAGTTCTAAAATTTAAAATCATCTGATCTAAAGAATTTCCTCTTAATGCACATTTTTGTTAATCCTGGAAAATAATCACTTTTGATTTTTTTTGTCTAGAAATAAGAATCAGATAATTGTTTCAACTTGTTTATTGGAGGAAAAAAGGAAAGAACCAAGAAAGTAGAGAAGAAAGGAAAGAGAGAAGGAAAGAAGAAAAGAGATGGAGGGAAGATGGAGGAAGTGGGAGAAGGAGGAATAAAGGGAGGGAGAGAGGAAAAAAGGAAGAAAGAATTGGATTTTTTATATTAACTGATTATTTCCAGAGAAACCTCCATCTCCCTCTAAGTTCAGTGGCTTTACCTTTGCTTCACTTCCTAATGATCTTATAATATTTCACATATATATTTTAATAAATACTGTTAGAGGATACACTTGGATATTTTTTCCCCTTCTAGCTATATTAGTTAGGTGACTGGTAGCTAGGTTGCTGCAACGAAGACTGCAAACAACAACGAAAAGAAAACACATGAAAATAGTGGCTTGAAATAATGGAAAGGTATTTCCTGTTTTTTTTTTTTTTCTTTGTTTTGAGACAGAGTTTCACACTTGTCTCCCAGGCTGGAGTGCAATGGCACAATCTCAGCTCACTGCAACCTCCACCTCCCAGGTTCAAGCGATTTTCCTGCCTCAGCCTCCAGAGTAGCTGGGATTACAGGCGCCCACCATCACACCCGGACAATTTTTGTATTTTTAGTAGAGACGGGGGGTTTGCCATGTTGACCAGGCTGGTCTTGAACTCCTGACCTCAGGTGATCTGCCTATCTTGGCCTCCCAAATATTTCTTTTATATCATAGACTGGGGGTGAGTGATCCAAGCTAGCAGCACAGTTCTGCCTTAGATGACCATCTGGATGCCCAGCTTCCTCTCCTTTTGCATCACGTTATTCAAAACCTCAGTTTCGGAAAGGTCCATTGGCTGTCCTCAATCTTCATTCTACCATTCTCCCTCCCAGTACAAGAGCTCCATGGAAGCTCAGAAAGACACTTCCTAACCTTCCTTCCACCTAGGTAAACCCATTTGATTATAATTTCTGGGCAATAGCATGTGCACAGAAGTAATGTGTGAAAATCGGATCATGCTTCCAACAGTCCAGAAGTGGACTCCCTTGCCCTTTACTCTCCACTGACTGAAATCCAGACCTCACAACTCTTTAAGGGTGGTGAAGCATTAAGACAGAAGGAGGCCTCACCTAAAATCATAGAGTCAACCCATTGCACCAGCATGATGCCCTATTAATGTGTGAGAGAAATAACATTCCTCCTTTGTTTAAGCCAGTATATGTTGGGTCTAAGTCACACAACTGAATCCACATCTTAATTACCATATCAATCCAGTATTTGCTGCTCTTCCTCACACACTTTTCTTCTGATATAAGCCTATCTATAAATAAACTCTTCTACCTCATTTTTCTCATAGTGAGTTATTTTTGCTATAAAAAAAATAAAATAAGGCACCATGGCAATTCAGAGTTCCCATTAAGAAAAATAACAAATAACTATCCTCAAAACTTTTACTTATCTAACCAACTAGATTTCCATATCCAGATAAGAATTGGCACTGGCATATTTCCATCTCCATCTGTTGATTCCAATGTAAATTACCTAAGAACAGAAAATTCTGCCTAAAGCTGTATGTATGAAATTTTCCACTGAATACCATGTAGTTACCAGCATAAAAATAAGAATGAAATCTTAGGAAAACTAAATTATGGAAAAAAGAATAGGACACAGTTGAAAGTCATATTCCTGAGCACTGATATTAGAAATGGAAATTGCCTGCATGATGAAGAGAGAGCCAGTCGGAAGGAGACAGAGGGATAGGTGATCTGCTAGATCATGGGCCTGCTGCCTCCTTTCCTTCAGTTCAAACCGTATTTTATTTTATTTTTATTACACACAAGCACTGTTGCCTTAGGCATGTCTTTCTTTGATAGCTACAACTTCCTCTTCTTACCGCCCATCTCTCACTAATCAATACACTACGAGGTGCCAGAGTAATTTCCTTTTTATAAGACTCTTATCACTTCCTGACACATTTCACATTTCTGTCCTAATTATTTTCGGATTTTGACACCAGATAGAGAGTTCTTGTCCTCCCTAA
This sequence comes from Gorilla gorilla gorilla, assembly GCF_029281585.2. Lineage (NCBI taxonomy): Eukaryota > Metazoa > Chordata > Mammalia > Primates > Hominidae > Gorilla > Gorilla gorilla. The sequence goes on along the minus strand of NC_073227.2, from coordinate 39,012,601 downwards.
TAGGCATTTACCTTCCACACATTGGTCCAACTTTTGCTTAGCCCTGGCCTGTCTAGCTTTTGTTTTCTTTTTTGTTGTTATTCTTTCCACACTCCCCAAACCATCAACCCTAGTTTAACTTTGTCCTTACATCCTAAGAAGTATTTTTTCTTTTAATATTCACTAATATTTTAATTAAATACTTTCATAATGCTTCTCAATCACTACTAAGAAGACTTTCGTCTGGAAGAAAAAAATTGAAAACAAGAAAGCATTAATACCTATCAGGGACTGTGCAGGAGATATTATAAATTATTCATCATAACGATGAGAACACATGGACACAGGGAAGGGAACATCACACATCGGGGCCTGTCTGAGAGTGGGGAGAAAGGGGACAGAGAGCATTAGGACAAATACCTAATGCATGCAGGGCTTAAAACCTAGATGACAGATTGACAGGTACAGCAAACCACCATGGCACATGTATACCTATGTAGCAAACCTGGACATTCTGCATATGTATTCCAGAACTTAAAGTAAAAAATAATAATAATGATAATAATAATAAAACAAATTATTTGTTACAGGTAAATGACTCACATCTCCACCTTATGTACCTTTGCTTCACTTCCTAATGATCTTATAATATTTCACATATTAAATACCCGTTCCCTGAGGTCTAAAGTATTTTTAAACTAAAAGTCTTAATAAACACACCATAAAACTTGCATGCGATATTATAATACAAATGTACAGTATTATAACAAAGTATCCTTCCAAATGAATTACGTATAATGAATGCATCTGTACTATTACCACCTACACAAATGTTTTTATTGTTTGTTACTGCCAATATCAATTTATTTAAAAATTTTTAGTGTTTTTACTTGAAAACTTTTCTTGATCTTAAATATAAAAATGTAATATAAGAACAGTCATTTTAATTTCTCACATTTTATGTAGGTTAAGCCCCAAATAAATACACATTTAATATCACTTACTTCATATATGTTTACTAAAACTTTGCCTGTACATAATTTCCATTCTGATATGTTTTCCTATTCACTAGATGACAACAGGTAAGAATATTAACACTATAGGTTGATCTTAATGCATATTGCAGCCTGTTACCTTCTCTAGCTGATAAACATGTGAGTGGCCAGGAATTAGGTGGAGGAAAAATGCTGATTCAGATTTTATATGACTAATGCTTTACTGATATTACAGAACACCATCAGTACTTAGAAATATTACAGATCTACTTGGTTACAGTTAACAAATACTCCTTGGAGACCAATATGACCTCAGAAACTACTTACATAACTTTTTAACAGCATACTACTTAAAACCAGTGATTTTAATTTTCACTCTATCTCACATGACAGAAGAAAACGTTCACAGATCCTGTTGAAATTAATAGCCTAATGTCGAGCCAACATCAGGACTTCTTAATAAATCTTTGCTAAGTGAATAAATGGTAACTATGTGCAGAAGATTCATAGAAAATTGGATGAATAATGTTCATTATTTAACTAAGAACCTTAAGCTAAGACTCAACAAAGCAAATACGGAATCAGATGACCTTAAATCACTACCACATGAATTCTAACATGACCCAAGTGAGTCCAGGGCTGAGAAGCTTTCAGTCTATTTAGGTAGAATGCATTGACGCATTAATCTAGAGAGAGGGAGGTAACTAAATGCTCTTGAAAGTGTTAGAAAAATTTAGGATTCTTGTTCTGATTCTGACACAAACGGACTATGTAAACTTGGACTATTCTCTTAGAATCGCTCATTTCTAAGCTCTAACATTAAAGAGGTGGATTTCAAGTCAGTCTCTGTTATGGATTGAATTGTGTCTCCCCAAAATCCATATGTGAAAGTCTTAACCCCTACTACCTCAGAATGTGATCTTATTTGGAGATAGGGTCTGTTCAGAGGTAATCAATGTAAAGTGAGCTAGTTCATTAGGCCAGGCCCTAATTCAATATTACTAGAGTCCTTAAGAAGGGGGGAATTGGACACAGAGATGTGCATACAAGGGAGAACAAGATGTGAACATGACGATGGCCAAACAAACCAAGAAGAGAGGTTCGGAACAGCTCCTTCCTGAAGGAATCAACTCTGCAACCACCTTGATTTTGGATTTCTAGCCTCCAGACTGTGAGAAAATAAATTCATGTTGTTTAGGTGTGTAGTATTTTGTTATAACAGTGCTAGCAAACTAATACAGTCTCTAAGATCTTAGCCAACTTGAAAATACGATGATGTGAGGAAATAAGGACTGTAAAAATAAATGGGTGAAGGTGGGAGTATTTGTAAGACACACCAAGTCTGAGAGTTAGCATAAGCACCAGTATATATTCAGGAGCCACAGTAAAAATAAGAATAATAAATAATAATAATAAAAGCTCCAACAGTCTTGCTGAAGAGTAAATATTAAATACTTTAATGAGACAGAGGTAGTTAAGTCATGGTCTCTGGTACGGTAGAAAATGAGGAGAAGATAGTTTAAAATTCACAATATCTCTAAATAAAATGAATAATAATGCTATCTTTTTTTTCAATTTCACTATTTTTTTTGATTTTATTATTATTATATTTTAAGTTTTAGGGTACATGTGCACAATGTGCAGGTTAGTTACATATGTATACATGTGCCATGCTGGTGTGCTGCACCCATTAACTCATTTAGCATTAGGTATATCTCCCAAGGCTATCCCTCCCCCCACCCCCCACCCCAAAACAGTCCCCAGAGTGTGTTGTTCCCCTTCCTGTGTCCATGTGTTCTCATTGTTCAATTCCCACCTATGAGTGAGAATATGTGGTGTTTGCTTTTTTGTCCTTGCAATAGTTTACTGAGAAGGATGATTTCCAATTTCATCCATGTCCCTACAAAGGACATGAACTCATCATTTTTTATGGCTGCATAGTATTCCATGGTGTATATGTGCCACATTTTCTTAATCCACTCTATCATTGTTCGACATTTGGGTTGGTTCCAAGTCTTTGCTATTGTGAATAATGCCGCAATAAACATACGTGTGCATGTGTCTTTATAGCAGCATGATTTATAGTCCTTTATGACCCCATGAATATCAGACTGCAAAACCATCAAATCATATTCCTGGAAAATGACCTACACTCCTTCTTAATTTAAGAAAAGTGAGAAACTAGCTAGATGATCGTTGTAATTCTCTGCAAAATTTCTCATTATTTAGAAATACATATAGATCTCAAATTAAATTTGTATATAGATCTCAAATTAAATTTGTATTAAATTTTAACATAACATTGGGTAGCCAAGAGGTTTTTCTCTGCCATATCTCCATAAAAAGTTCTCAATTATACATGATTAAATTGTATCCAATTTTATATATTTGCCTAATGACATCAGAATCCCCAGATATAATACATAAATATTTTATACCAAAGTTAGCTCTAAAGCATAATTGTATTCATTGAATCAATTTTCCTTTAAATTCTTATTGTAACATGGGTGGGACTTCAGGTATAGTGTGGCTAGAGGACTTAGTGGTTGCCTTCACAGTTTTATGCCATTGTTCTCCCCAGTTGAGCAGAAGTAGTATACATAATAAAAGAGAAACTGTTCTTTCATCTTAATCAAACTGATAAATCACAAAAAGAATACTCAGGCCTGAATAATCATGGTGTATTCATTTAGTTCACTCTTTGACATAAATTCAGCAAAAATAAAATTCAGTAATTCCTTTTGCTGAGTAATAAGGGAAGCCAATTATAACAATAATGGTCAATGTGACTAGCTATCATTTACTGAGTGCTTACACAGTGCCAGGAACTGGTCTGATTCTTGACATGTATTAACTTACTGAATCCTCATAAGCAAGCTAAAAGGTAGTCACTATTATAATGTCTATTTAAATGATGAGAAAAAATGAAGCACAGTGATATTAAGGAACATGCCCAAGATCAAACATCAGAAGGAGATACTGTTCTCGTCTAATTTGTTACACTGCCTCTGCAAAGGAAGTGCTATGTAAAAAACTACATATGAATGCCTACAATGAGCTAGGTGTTGTGTGGATGATTTATGGGAATTGTCCTCATTTTATTGATGAGGGATTGAAACTTACAGAGGTTAAGCCATTCAAGATCACAGCTACCCAATGATGGTCAGAATTTGAATTTACTTATGCCTGAATCCAATCCCAAGGTTCATTTCACAATATTCACATCCAGGTTATAATGGAACATAGTCTAGCACAGGGCTGCAAATACCACAGCCCACAGGTCAAATTCAATAAAATGTATGAAATTCAATAAAATAAAACTTTCATTGGAACAGAGCCATGCTCACTCACTGACTATTGTCTATGACTGCTTTCATGCTGTAATGGCACAGTTGAGAAACTGTGACAGAGACTATGGCCCACAAAGCCAAAATTATCTCTCTGGATCCTTACAGAAAAAGTTTTCTGATCCCTGGTCTAAGTTGTCCCTAAATAACATCTTGGTAGAAATTAAAATAATTCTGATATGATTATAGTTGCTTCGTTTTATATTTAATCTATTAATAAGCAGTAATTGGTAAGGAACTTAAAAAACAAAACAGAGGAACCCAATTTATCTGTTATGGGCTAAATTGTTTCTTTCTCCCAAAAGATATGTTGAAGTCTTAACCCCTGATAACTATAAATGTGACCTCATTTGAAAAAATATGCAGATGTAATAAAGGCCAGAGGAGATTTACTGATGTAGACCCTAATCCAATATGACTAGTGTCCTAAGAAAATGAAAGCACCATGTAAGGACAAAAACGCAAAGAGAGAATGATGCCATAAGATGATGGAGGCAGGGTTTGGAGCAATGCAGCTGCAAACCAATGAGTGCCAAGGATTGATGGGTCACCACCATCAGCAAGGATGGGGTGACGAAGGATGCTACCAGAGTCTCAGAGTGACCATGGCTCTGCTGACACCTTGATTTCAGACTTCTGACTTCAGAACTGTGAAATCCTACATTTCTATTATTTTGTGCCACCCGTTTTGTATCACTTTTTTATGACAGGCCTAAGAAAGAAATACAATGAATTCAGGGTATTTAGAGGCAGAAATTAGCACTAAGTTACGCATTTTGAAGTTAGCAGAGGTTACCAGCTGATCATCGACACTTTGTTTTTATTTTTTTTTGTTTTTGGTAGACTTGTATTCGGGAAGTGGCTGCCCTGTCAGAGGCTACTTTTCCCTGCCCCCATTGGCTTAGTCAGACTTGTGGCTTAGTCAGCACAAGAGACTTGTGCTCACCAACAGAATGTTATTGGAAGCAAAATGGGCAAAGTGACTAAGAAAGCAGTGTGCCTTCTTCAGGCTGGATGCACAGGATCTAGCAGTTGGTTCAGAGGTCCTACACGTCATGGAGCCACAAGATGAAAAAAGTCTGGACACTGAACAGATACATGGAGCAAAACCCTATGCTCCCTACCCATCCTCTGCTAACTGGTCTCAATGCAAGAGAAAAGTAAACTCTGGGGGTAAGTCCTTGGAATGATTTTATATTATGTCAGCTACAATTACATTAACCACAGTAACTAATAAACATAAAATCAAATTTCTCATCATCTCTAGAACTTGAACTCCCTGTAGGTGTCATATTATGATTCCTCTATGAAGATTTTTAAAAACAAATGAAGAAGGGCATCACCAATGTAAAGTTCACAAGCACCTTAATCCAAACTCAAACAACATTTGCCATCAGCGCAAACCTCACAGAAGAGCCAAATAAAATAAATGACAAGAGAACATCCAAACAACTGCTAAGTATTGCGCAAAAAAGGGAGTAAACCTCAGAATTTGGGGCATAGAAGATGTTTACAGGTGCCGCAATGTGCAAAATCCAGTGGTAATAACTAGGTGTGGACCTCTAAGAAAAAAAAAAGGAGCTCGAAGATCAATCTGAGGCATAGCCAAGACTGTGCTTGAAGCAAAGCATTAGACAAGAGGTGAGAATAAATGAGTCACTGACAGCTTTGCCTTCTGCAAACAATGGCTTCCAAGTGACGCCAAAATGTGATCTTTCTGTGGGTGCAACAGGGAAACCAATTGGTGCTATTTTCGCACTTCCTGGAGGCAATAACACATCTAGAGAGCAGTCTTTGTCAAAGATAGTCTTTAAAGCTGCAGCCCCATAGAAGCCTTCTATGGTAAGGAGGAACATTTACCTGTCTTGAATAAAATAAGATGAGATAACAAATACAAAAATTTCCAAATGAGACATTCTAGTTTTAAACTTCTTTTTAAAAATTCCTTTCTTCTTTTTTTATTTTTAAAGTAAATCTAAAGACTTACATAAGACCTAAAAGCATAAAATCCCTGGAAGAAAACCTAGGCAATACCATTCAGGACATAGGCATGGGAAAGACTTCATGACAAAAACACCAAAAGCAATGCCAACAAAACCCAAAATTGACAAATGGGGTCTAATTATACTAAAGAGCTTCTGCACAGCAAAAGAAACTACCATCAGAGTGAACAGGCAACCTACAGAATGGGAGAAAATTTTTGCATTCTATCCACCTGACAGAGGGCTAATATACAGAATCTACAACAAACTTAAACAAAGTTACAAGAAAAAAACAAACAATCCCTTCCAAAAGTGGGCGAAGGATATGAATAGACACTTCTCAAAATAAGACATATATGCATGCCACAGACATATGAAAAAAAGCTCATCACCACTGGTCATTAGAGAAATGCAAATCAAAACCACAGTGAGATACCATCTCACGCCAGTTAGAATGGCGATCATTAAAAAATCAGAAAACAACATATGCTGGAGAGGATGTGGAGAAATAGGAACGCTTTTATACCATTGGTGGGAGTGTAAATTAGTTCAACCATTGTGGAAGACAGTATAGCAATTCCTGAAGGATCTAGAACCAGAACTACTGTTTGACCCAGCAATCCCATTACTGGGTATACACCCAAAGGATTATAAATCATTCTACTATAAAGACACGTGGACACGTATGTTTATTACAGCACTGTTCCCAATAGCAAAGACTTGAAACCAACCCAAATGCCCATCAATGATAGACTGGATGAAGAAACTGTGGCACATATACACCATGGAATACTATACAGCCATAAAAAAGGATGGGTTCATGTCCTTTGCAGGGACACGGATGAAGCTGGAAACCATCCTTCTCAGCAAACTAACACAAGAACAGAAAACCTAACACCACATGTTCTCATTCATAAGTAGGAGCTGAACAATGAGAACACATGGACACAGGGAGGTGAACATTGCACACTGGGGCCTTTCGGTGGGTGGGGTTTAGGGAAGGGTTAGCATTAGGAGAAATACGTAATGTAGATGGCAGGTTGATGGGTGCAGCAAACCACCATGGCACGTGTATACCTATGTAAAAAACCTGCATGTGCTGGCCATGTATCCCAGAACTTAAAGTACAATTAAAAAAAAAGTAAATCACATAATTATTTTCTGAGTTTACACAGGCTAAACTACAATATCTTAATTAATTTTTGATAGGTTTTCCTTGTTCTTGCTAACAAAATTCTTTTTTACATGAAGTCCTAATGAGACTGCAGATTTATCTTTCTGGGGTGGCATGCTGCTGCGTGATCAGTGGATTAGCTGCCACCCTGGAACTGGCACACTACCTTGTGGTATTTCTGTGCTATCTGACAGAAGGAATCCCAGATTATCACGTTGTTCTCCATCACCAGCTGAAAAAAAAAATGCTTGATAACATTTTTGGTTTTCTTTTGACATAGTATATTTTTAGTTCACCCCTTTTCATTTTACTAATTCTTTTTCATATGGTTGAACTATTTTGCAGATAAAACTTCAACAAGTAAAGACAAAAATATTTGCATGGAAGTCATCCTGTACATCAGAAAGCTAGAGTTACATACAGAAACATCTGTCAGCATATGGCTATACAGATGCATCACAACACTTTAGGGTCTGACAGCTTTACTTTGGATGGACTCTTCAGTAAAAGAACAAATTGCTTTTGTTTTCTTGGATTCTAAAACAACAGGCCTATTCCAGGGGTCAAGAATTCTTGATATTAGATCCTGGCTTCCATCAGTCACACTTACATAAACATAGATTTTTTTTTCCATCAGAGAGTTTATCATTTAATTATATTGTTTAAATCATACAAAGTAGAAAAAAAAGAAAAAAATTAAGCACAAGGAATTGCCATTACAAACAGAAGTCTTTGAATAAACATCATAAAATGGAAGGCACTGAACATTCCTTGTCAGAGAAGCTAAATCAGAACATACACAACGCCTGCTCGTAAGTGCTCAGGAAAAGGCAGAGACAATTCAGCAAGGAACTTAAGTCAGCAGTGTAATGTTTAAAATTGGGGTTTTGCAATCTGACATACCACTTGAATTTCAGCTGTACCATTTTGTATGATGCTAGCATGCAAATGAACCTAAATCACCATTTCTTCATCTTTAAAATAGCACTATAATAGGGATTAAACGAGGTGATGTATGTAAAACACTTAGCACCATGCCTGGCATATAGGAATTTCGCCAGAAAGGGTAGCTTTAAAAAGTGAATATTCATAACAGTTGGTATCATTAACTGAAGTCCCAGTTAGTAGTGCATGAATTTTTATTTCTGTCAGAATACATTTCTGACAGGACTACTGAAAAGTAGTGAAAATGATGGATTTTATAAGACATGTAATGATGGATAATCACTATTAATAATAACTAATGTGGCTTCAAATTTGAGCCTCTTTTAGGGAAAGGTTTTATGACATCCTCTTATAGAAAAACCAGCATGATTGACAGACCTACATTTTAATGTATATTAAAAATATCGTGCAATTTTTAAACTGCATCCTAATCCAGAACTATATGTTAGTTTCTCAAAATGAGGATATCACCTCTGATAAAATTCAAGTAGCTCTTTTGAATAGCCCTACCATCAGAATGAAAAATGAATGCTATTTTCCCCTCAGGTGATCCATATGAGTGACAGGGACAAATAGACATATTCCACATCACACTGCATGTCTGTTTTCCCCTTTCTCGCAAGGAAGTGGCAGCACCAGTGAATCACCAAACTTTCTGTGGGCTCCTACCCAGAGAAAGGCTGTGTGCCAGGCTCTCAGTTGAATCCACGGATGTCTAAATCCTTGTCCTTCCTTTCCCCCCAAGGAGCCTACAGCTTAGGTGACGAGATCCAGGAGAAAAAAATGATGAGTAGGAATGCAAAAGTTAGTGAGTACATCATGTACCGTCTTAAAAGAGGCTTTCATTCTTCCTTGCTAAACAATGATTTGAGTATTAGGTGCCCTGAAGTATAGGACAAATGTCGTAAATAATTACAAAGCACATCACAAAACATATACTTTCTTACTGATTTGAGTATATTCTTTAAAATTCCAACAATTTCTGTGAGGGGGCCTGTGGGAAATACTAAGACGGACCCTCACCTCCATTCTTACCTTTTTCTCCCTTAGCATACAGAGACTAATTCTACACAGCATAACCAAATCAAATCAGAACTAAAAGTTCAAACCAGCAATAATTCTCCATCTGTGGTTTATGTTTCTGGGAAGTCACAGAGAGCTCTGATCCATGGACCTGTACAGACAGCCTGAGTTGACATACCAATTGAATCTCATCACCCTGGGCAAACAATCTCTAATTCCATCTAGACGGTAGCAAGCAAAGGTGTAGAAAATAATTTTCCCATTTCTACACCATGAACCTTAGATCCACCTCACATTTAAGAATAAGGTTTCATTTCCTTTTTGTTACCCCAACCAAAGTCCAGCTCTGTGTTCTGGGGGGAAACCAAAAAGAAAGGAAAAGAAAAAGGAAAACAAAACGGCAGGTTTACTGCTTTATCAAAATGAGGGCTACATACAGAAACTTCTTTAATGGCTGCAGAAGGGTTTCATCTTTCCTTTGCAAGTCCTGTTTCTCTGTAAACGATTGTCTTATTCCAGTTTACCATGTAAGGATTGCAGAGAAAGGAGTAAAAACACATCAAAAGGAACAATACTTTTTTTTTTTGTCCGAGATTCTATTTGTGGAAAGAATTTTCCTTTTATGGCCATGGCCAGAAAGCAACTGATTGCTGAGCAAAGCTGTGTAAGCAAAATATCCATTCACTTCATTTCACAGAAATGTAACCTGGAAAATTGAATAGAAAAGTTAGAAACTGGAGTATATTTGCTCTAACGTTACAGCAATCAGCCCAAAAATGCCTCTATTAAAAAGATCTAAGCCAAATAAGGAAAGCTGTTGTGTATAATGGAAAGAGCATGAACTTCGGGTCAAACAGATCTCATTTTGCCTCTGTTTAAGTCTTTGCTACACAAGCTGACTAAGCATCAGTTTCCTTAAATTTACAATATTAATAGCAATACTTCTTTCTGGAGGAAGTTTAGAGAATTTAATGAAATAATGTAGATATGTTAGGTAATTAGTAACCTGTTAAATAACAAGCCAGGTTAAACTTCTCAAATCTCCCCTCATTACCAACATGTAAATAAAGTTAAGCTTCTTGATATAGAACCAGCTTTTTTAAAATTTTGCCAAGTAAAGAAATGAGGGCAATGGAAGGAAGTAGAAAGAGCCATGAGATAATGAGCAGAAATAACTCAAGACTATCAGGTAATAAGAGAGCTTTAAAAAGACAGGAGTGGAGTCATTGCATGTTCATTTAACATATAGGAATTCAACTAGGTTCAGGCAAAAACATAGAAGGAGCTTAACTTGTGTATACCATTTTATCCAGTTTTCCACTCCACGGAAGTATGCCCCTAAATTCGAACGAGAGGATAAGAACGCATCTGCTATTCTCTCAGGCATCTTCCTTCCAGCATTTGAGGATTTCCGTGCCAAATGTGATTCAAGGGTCAAAAAACACATGGTTTTCATACAACATACTCTATAAGTACGCCAGCTACTTCCACTGGTTCTTAAGAGTCAACTGTTCATCAACTGAGAAAAGACTGGCTATGTTAGAGAGATAGAAGGTATGTATATTTCTGTCAGTTCCTTCCTATGAGGTTTTCCAAGGTAATTTTCCTTAAAATATGTTGTATTTAATTTTCCTTAAAAAAATTGTAAATTATTAGGAATATTTACAAACTATTATGGACCTTCAACTGTCATTTCAGGGCCTAAGTGTCATGCACTGCTAGAGCTCTACAAGCTTACGAGGTGGTATTTAATATGGTTGGAACAATGTTGCTCACATGTCCAAATTCCCCACATGAGATTCAGTGAACAGCCTTCCAGACTATAGTCTAGCTTCTCCTGAAGAACCCTTAGGGATGGGAACTCACTACTTCCAGGATTTCCACTTCATTTTTGGATCTGCCCCACTGAGATGTTCTAATACTGATTAAAAGCCCCCCTTCCTATAAATATCGATCACTCTCCTGAATACTACAATGTAATTCCTCTTAAGCATGACAAATATTCAAACATTTCAAATTTTTAACATAAAACCTTAGGAACATCCCAAGTCCTATGTTCTCCAAGTCAAACATTATTGAAATCTTCAGCCTTTTTTTATATGGCTTTTACATCATCCTGACTTCCTTCCTCTTCAAAATTATTTTAGTTTTTGACTGTGTTATGTCACTTGTTACCTGATATGCCTAAAAGTAAGCACTAAGCAACTAGTAGGGTATGATCAGTGTTACACCGTTTATCAGCTCCTACTTCTCATACGCTTCATCTTAATCAAGTGTTCTAAAATCACATGAGCTCATTTTGTTGTGAAAGCCACACTCAGTACTAATTTATGTTGTAACTTATATAAAACTCCTGAAGGTTGTTGTCATTGATGTTGCTCTTGAAGTTTATCTCCTTCATTTTTTTATTTGAATTTTGCCTTAAATTTTTTTTCCTATTATCCTTATTCAACTGTGCTTTGTAAAACTCCACCCCTAATCCAGCCTGTGAGAACCTTTTGCACTGAATTACTTTGAGATGTTTACACATTGGACCAAACCATAGTGTCTTAGTAACCAGAAATATCTAACAGAATCAGAGGTTTCCTCAGCTGAACTTTGAAAGTGCAAACTTTTTCATTCACAATATAGGACCACTGAAGAGAATACCAAAGCATCTAATTTGTATGGACTGACTTTATTGTGCAATAAACAAGTCTGTCATCCATGTAAATGTAGTATATCATCTATATCCTACCATTTTAGGAACAACAACAAAATTAAACCTCACTATTTTCACTGGTAGATTAAGCTGGCTCCCTTGGCAACAAAAAATGTGTGTGTGTGTGTGTGTGTTCTCCAATAATTTTTCTTTCTAAGATAAAAATTGAAGGACTTAAGGACTTTCTCATAATAACTGTTTATTAAATTTGAGTCTATAAATTCCCTATTTTTTCAAGGAAGGAATACAATTAATATTGCTGTTATGGGTTTGTTTACATGTCTGTCTCATATTCGGGATGTACTGAGAGGTCAGGAGACATGTTATTGTGCTGTTTTTTCTTTCTAGTGTAAATAATATGCTCCTAGTGTAATTAACACATTCTACTGAATGAATAAACATATAAATGAATGAAAAGGTCATACAATTGAAAAATCAATACAAAAACAAAGAGATGGTCTTGGAATAATTAACCAACTTCCTCTCTGGTTGCAGAATTCCTCTGCCAGTCTTTTGTGCACTGTGTTGAGCCGATCACAGATTAAAGTAATTACAGTGAATTCTTGATTACTGTCATGCGCTCTAGCTATTTTGTGAATAACCTATCACAACTAATTCCAAACTTATCTGCTGCCACCCAGCATATGTCTGAGTTACAGTCAGCCTCACTGACAGCAGATGTATGCTTCAGGAAAGCACATTTATGTTGATATTTCTGCACAGAATACACAATTATGAAATTTATTCTCTTGGGGGTTGGAAAAAACCCACAAGCATTCTGAAATAAAATGCAGAATTTTTTGTGTGGATGAAATTTTTGTGTGTGCCAAACTTCAATACAAAAGTTTAAATAATGATTTCCAACCTCACCAATGAGTATATGGAGAAGTATAAGAAGTTAACAATCCTAGTCAGACACATTTGAGAGTCTTTCCTCTTTCCATATTTATGGAACAGCTTTTATGCTCTAAGATATGTCAGGAGGCAGAAGGCTAATTCTTGCCCTGGAAAAACCTTACAAGCCAGAGGTTAGACATACGTAAAGCAATAAACGTTAAATCAGGATTTCTCGGCCTCAACGCTATTGACATTTGTGTGTGACGATCATTTGTTGTAGGGGCCTAGCTTCTGTGTTGTGGAATGCTTAGCAGAATCCATACCCTCCACCCACTAGATGCCACCCTCCATGTGACAACCAAAAACATCTCCAGACATCACCAAATGTTTCCCTGGAGGCAAAATCACCACTGGTTGAGAACAACTATATTATAGCCACATACGGTGGTTTGAGATTACAGAAGAAAGAATAGCTAACTGCATAATCAGGAAATGAGGCATCATTTTCTGGGCAGGAAACCAATACAATATCTTCTTCATTCCATAATATTTTCAAGCAAAGGGAAGTTATTCCATAACCACCAGGCAAAAATCCAATTTCCCTTAGTGATACTCTGATCCCAGAACACATACTAATTTGGAGTGCTTTGAAATTGCAAAGGGAACACATTTATTGGTAATGCCAAAGCTGTCCAGACATAAAACTCCTTTCATAAAAATGAGAGAATTTACTTTAGTGCTTGTCTGTTGTATACAATTGGAAAATCTTTTTGTTTAATTCCTTTAACTCACTTTTGGCAATACATTCTCATAATCAGAACTATGTTTCCATAATCATGTGGTTCAGGGCGACACTAAATCAGTCTCATGGTACTATAGTAATCCTTTAATAATGTAGTGCTGCAGACTTCAGAATGTCAAGAGAACAAATATTTTCATTTCAAGTAAGAAAGACTAAATCAAGTGATGCTCCACTTGGTCTCACTTATGACCCTTTTGTTGTTGAACTGAGAGAAGCTACTAAGAAAAGAAAGCAAAAAGCAAAATTCTTCTGTGCATTTATTTAAAATCTGCAGCAATGGAAGATTCAGCATAGGCGACAAACCCTAAAAGGATATTTGCAATTGGCATAAGATATTATCTTGGTAAAAACACTGGATAGAATATGTTATCACTTCTTAAATGTAATTCTGTAATATCTCACTATGTACACACTTCAAATTTAGAAACAAATTTCTACATTTCACAATAGCCAAGCCATTGGAACACAAACCTCTGCATATATGAATAGGGATTCCCCAAGTTCTCAGCATGATGTTCTACATTGTGGATATAGACGGCTAATGGCAAGAGAGTTTTCTGTGGAGAGAATAATATGATTCCGACAATTCTGGTTCCTGTAAAGGAAATATGTTAGCTACAGAGAATTTCACACTGTTGGCATCCCTCTCTGAAATTCCTGGAGAGCACCAAACAATTTTTGGTTTTCATCACCACTGTGAATTTTTCCACTTGGTTTGTATTCTAATCATTATCAACACCTTATTATTGTTTATATTCCAGTTTAAGGAAATATATCATGGGTAAGCTGGAAGACCAAGAACCAGAATTCAGAGGATTTTGGAAGCTAGTGATACAACCTTGATCTTGACCTCAGTTTCTTCAACCATAAAGTGAGGACTTAAAGTATATCATTTCTGTAGTCCCTTTCAGCTTTACTAATAGATAAGCCAGACTTCTTAACATACCCTAAGTAGGATTATATTTTCCCATGTATAGAATTTATACCTAGCTTATAATTTGAAACTAATGAGGGCCAAAATGAACCAGAAATTTAACTTGGGGGGAACAAAGTCAAATAAAAGGCTAACAAGCTGCTCTACTTCTAAGTAGCTTATATATAACCTCTGTCTGACCAAAATATGATTTTATACCATTGAACATATACAACTACAAATAATTCATTGAATGTTACCTTGATATATACCTGTATATGAAGGTAAAAGCATTGGGTTTATAGTCTCAAAAAGAGCAACAACAAAAGCAAAGCTTCCTAAGAAAACATTAAGTAATATAGTACTACACTAGAAATCTGTGTGTGGAAATTAATCCCATTACTTTAACTATACTGAATTTAGTAATCATAAATTTTAGAACTTCAGAATAGTTAAAAATTATCTATCCTAAATCCCTCAATTCACAAGTGTTGAAATAAGGGATACACAGCAGAAAATAATGAATACAATTAAGGAGGTCATTTCTTTGTTGTTGTGTCGCTTTTTCAACTACATTGTGCATATAACTATTTCACTCGTGGTTACTATAACATGCAGACAAGCATACATGCATTTAGTTGCTCAGATCCACTGTTAAGAAAATACAAATATCACCCTGGTTAATCATGTTATACCTTCATGCAGTATGTCACTAGGAATCAGAAGCAAGAGAGTGGGGGTGAATCAGAGAAAGTAATTACCTCTACCGGAAAAACAACTCAAGATCCTGTAATGCTGATGTTGAATCGTTGGAGGCATCATCGTCTCATACAAAGAACAAGTACTTCTAGTGTATAAGGTGGGGCTGTCATGTAATACAACTGATTCAGCAAACAACCCAAGAACATTTCTCTCTTGCGCACATGCTCCCTTCTGCAATCATCTTTTCTTAATTACCAAGTAGCTAAGATCTTCCTGCATAAACTGCAAATGTCTATGCAAACTCTTTTTAATGTATTATAAAATATATAGATCCAAAAATAGTTTTAAAAATGATTTTGATATGGAAAATTGTCCTGTGTAAACAGCAGTTAAAAAATTCAATTCAAAAGCAGATGACAGTATACTGGGTACTAGAGATTCAAAGATAACTATAAGATGTTTTCCTTCCTCCTTGAGCCTTAAACCCAATTACCAAAACTGAAATAAGCCTACATACTCTTTAGAAGAGTCACATGTTAAATTTGGAAAGATTAACAAAAATACAATCCTAGTACCTTCACATTAATTTTTACATAAAAATTTTAATACAGATTATATCACCTCAAAATTTGAACATTATAAAATGCAGATGATGCTGTTTTTCGTCTTGGGGCAAGATTGGCAAGAGGGTAATCATGTGGGAAGAGAAGATCCTGGGCAGATAAGCAGAACCTCAGAAAGGTATGTCCTTGTTCACATAGACTCCCAAAATATGTAAGACACGATGCACAAGTTGAAAAGTAAAATGAATAGACAATCCATAATTAAGAAATCCTAAAGCTTTCCAATTTGAAAATATGGCTGATGCTAAAACAAAGAAACCAAAAAAAAGACTTAATTATTCATTTACACTTGCCAATGTCCTCTCTGCTCTACTTCCTCAGAGCAGTACAAAGTGACTTTTTCCAATTCAATGATGTCTTTTTTGACAATCAGAGAGTTCACTGAATTCTTTTATCCCTTAGGAAACTCTCCTTTTTAGACCCTTTTTAGACCCTGGAGAGAGAGAGGTCGTGATTTTGAAGGCAGAGAGAGACCTGGTGCTCCATTACTTAGTAAACACACTGCAAAGTATTTAACTTCTTTGTACCTTAAATTTTCCCATCTGTAGAATGGGAATAATGAGAGCCACCTTTCAGAGGTTTGAGAATTGAATGCCTTACTGATGTTTGTGTTTGAAAAGAATCGAACACATGGTAGGTGCTCCAACAAAGACTGATTCTCATTTTTTCACTACTTTTGGAATTTCCCCTCCAATGAAACCTGAAAGATTCCCAGCCTCAGTCACATTTACATGAAAAGTTTACTTTTATTGATTTTTCTTCTGAACTTCTGTTCAAGGTATCAACTCATTGAGAGACTTCTTTCTCTTACTACCTAATGTGCTTCACTCAGTCTTTACACTTTCTTGTATCTACCAGAAGCAAAGTCCTGTTGGCTTTTAGTTTCCTTCCAATCAGCTAAATTCTTACCTTTCTCAACTAAGACAATTTTGCCTTCTAAAGAATCAGAGCTGGCCCGGCATGGTGGCTCACGTCTGTAATCCCAGCACTTTGGGGGGTCGAGGCTGGTGGATCACTTGAGGTCAGGAGTTCAAGACCAGCCTGGCCAACATGGTGAAACCCCTTCTCTACTAAAAGTACAAAAATTAGCTGGGCGTTGTGGTGGGCGCCTGTAATCCCAGCTACTTGGGAGGCTGAGGCATGAGAATCACTTAAATCTTGGAGGTGGAGGTTGCAGTGAGTCAAGATTGCACCACTGCACTCCAGCCTGGGCGACAGAGTAAAACTGTGTCTCAAAAAAAAAAAAAAAAAAAAAAAAAAAAAAGAGTTAGAGCTTTCTCTGATGCACATACAGGGGAATGAAATTAATAGCTATTGTTTTCAAAATATCACACACTCAGAGGGCAGTATACAAGTATTAGGACAGATTTATTGACCTAATCTGATGTCAGTGTGCTCTCCTAATTATACCTAAAAATTGATAAACTATTTAAAATGCTGTGTGGTTATCATATATTGACCCTTAATGTCCTTTTCACCTAGGAAAAAGCCCAGGATGAAAACCACAGTTTTAGATAGGCACATTGTCCTAAAAATGAGTATGCACTACAATATAACAAAACCAAAATGAACAACTTCACTACAACAATAAGAGTAGCAATAGTTAAGAACAAAGAGAGAAGGGAGAAAAAAGGAAAGGCTGTTTGCAGGATACCGTAGCTATAAGCTGTAGTGCTCAGGACGAAAGCTAGAGAAGAGTAACACTATTGGCCAAACATATGTGTGGCCACCATCCGCCAAACAATGCAGAATTCCTGAAGGTAACTGATTGTTATTTCCACTACCAAATGATAAAATAGTATGTAGCATGTTAGAAGAATTCAAAACAGAAACTCAACATATTCATCTCAGAAACTGCTCTCACACAGGACACACTTAAGTTTAAAAAAAAAAGACTTCATGTGGAATCTCAGCATGATAACAAGATGAAGAACTAAATGCTCAAGGGATGCTAACCCAATGGTAGGAAATCAGTAAACAGCTCATTAACCTGGTTATGTATACACAGGCTTTTGCTACTCTTGCCTACTAACAGACTCTCTCTTTGCTACAGAGATGTATTAGCAATATAACTTATATGTGCAGAAAGGCATTCCTAAAATAATTGTGGTATTTTATCCTATTAATGTGCCTAGCTATAGGCCTACCTCTGAATATAACTTCAGTGATAAGTTTACTTAATTACTTGCACCGGTTAGAATAATAAGTTTATCCTCACTACAAAGAAAAACTTATGCTAGCAAAACAAAATAAACAAAAACAACAAAAAAGAGATAGCAAGTTGGAAATAAAACAGAAAATTATTTGTAAAATGTCACAGTGAATATCCAAATAGATAAAGAGATTTCACAAATCCATAAGGATGGAAAGAAGAAACAACATGGTTGTCTCAACATAAATGAGAACAAAAGACACAAAAAGGTAATTTAAAGGCTTCTGCTGAATTAGTGATAAAGAAAAAAAAGAGACTTTTTCAATGTATATCAGAATGGGAAGAACATAAAAAGACTGGCGAAAGTCTGTATTAGCTTTGATAGAAGGAATGGCAACTTGAAGCATTACTGGTGATGTATGGCCATATGAATCAATGTAGGCAAAAGTTCATATGTGTATCAATAAACAATTTTTGCACAGAGATATACTTGGATATAATTTGCCAAAATATTAACTATGAGTTTAAGTGGTTGGTATAGTTTCTGCTTATTTTTATTCTTTACTTAATTCTGTGTTATCTTAAATTTGTGCACAAAGCATTTATCATTTTTACAAAAGCAATATTACTACTTTTCCAATGAACTGCATTGTTTATGTGAAGAGTTCTGTTAAAATGAATTGTAGCACAAGGCAGAAGACTGGGATCTGCACTTTGATTCAACATAAACAAAGGAGAAATGATCCAGAACAAAAAAGGCTAATATAAATTACCTGTTTTCAGGGTCTCAAAATACAGTTTTAACCAAGATAGAACTGGTGCAAAAGGTCAGTATGAGGTAGAGGAAAACACACTTAATGAACTGTCAGGATACTCATAATAGACCTTGTTGTATTGATGCTCCTTGGCAGGACAACCTGAGTTTCAATTCTCTCATCCCTAAAATGAGGAGTCTGGGCTCCAATTCTAACATTCCAAGAACTAAGATCCTCAGAACACACCTATGCACAACCCAGACGAGCTTTACTTACACAAAAAGTTCTTGTAAGATTTGCAGGAAGTTCTGCAGACAGACATAAATTGAAATTATAATGGAAAACAGCTCCACATTAAAAGTTAACTTGCTGAAACCACACCCTTTATAAAGGTTAAAGGGCTGTGGTCTTTAACAAATAAGATGCTCCGAGTGAGGAGAATTAACTTCTCTATGTCACCCTCAATAATAATGTTAATGACTTGATGAGAACAGCATCCAGACAGTCTAAAATGGTTAGGTTTCTACAGCATTGCTGATGTGACGCAGACAGAGAAATTAGGTTTCTAAAATATGCCTATTAAATGAAAGGCATTCAGAAAACACACCCCAGAAGAGAAGTCACTGTAAAAGGTAGCAAGGTTGCCATGAGATTCAAACAAGAGTGGAAAAGAAGTTGTGTTTTGACAGTGGGTTTGAAAAGATTTCATTCAAATATCATCGTTAACCTTGTTTTCTAATTTCAGAATGTATTTAATTACATCTCTTTTCCAACCTCCACGTTGAGTCACCACCACTACCACTGTTCTCTCATAACCGAAATGCCTGACAAAGTAGAGTCATTTGAAGATTAAAAAAAAAAAGAAAAAAGCTTCCAAAATTATTTGAAGGGTTCAGTGTACAATTTCACAATTAGGTTTCAGAAAGTAAACCTATATTTTGACAGTAAAAATGTGAATTTTGAAAGTCAATAAATTCATATTTTTAGTTGGTTGCATATATGTACACCTCTGTTTGCAATCTTATTTGAATAAGTTTTAGTTCTGGCTTACACTTGTTTAAAGCATGTATATATATATATATTTTTTTTTTCTGATATCAGTATAGTAAGTACTTACAAAATTACTTACAATTCACTTCACAGTTATATTTTCCTAAGCATGAATAGAGTACCTATACACGTATGTATCAAATTGTGATTTTATATTTTATAAACAGAAAAATTTGTGATCAAGCTTATACTGGTATACAACAACTGCAGAATACAGATTCCATTTTTAATATCTGACTTCTAAGCTTTTGTAAAATCCTATCATCTTGAATTATTTAAGAAGCTCAAAGTTTAATCTGTATTTCTTCTTTTACCTACTAAATTCTCAGTCTAAAAGGGAAAGAGAACATATTCTATTATGAAAAGTTAGTTCCAGCAATATCAAGGATTAATACGACTCCAGTACATACGTGGTGGGAGAAGAATTTGTCTCTCTGTTCAGAAGCAAAATGTAAATACTCCAAAGGATTACTATAAAAATAGTGACTTAGCAAAGATAGAAAAAGAGAGTGCTTTAAATTTTGTAAAATTACTTTTTTTTGGTAATCTGTTAATTCCTCTTGGCATAACCTCTCAGATGAACTAAATTTAGGTGTAAGGGTGAGAAACATTTTGTTTAAAACTGACATAGAACTCACTGTATTTTCTAAAAATGTCCTCATTCCATCAAAAGTAAGAAAATGGGTTCAAGGGAAAAAAATCAAGAGGGTTAAGTTCTTACTTGGTACTTCAATAAAATTACTTGTCACTGCATTCAGTTGATGATTACCCAGACGGTGCCCCTTACATTAACAATGCCGACAGATCCGACATTTTACTGATGGCAATGGCCATCCGGCAGATTAAAGCACAATGTAGATTTAATCTCCCCAATGACTTGATAGCCTCAAATGAAGGATTCTTAAATTTCATGGTTCTGACCTATTCAGGGTGAATACGTGTATAATAAATTACCTGTCCCCTAGCTTTGCAACAAGAAAAAGAACAGAATCGCCCTATTCCTGTGCTAACTCCAATGTATTACTATGTATTACTAAGTTTACCAACATAATCTGCATGCTACAGAGCAAAAGATCATCCTCTTTAACAGATTTCAAGAAATTAACTTGCATTGATATACGACCCTGTTTGATGCCAATAGAGTAAATGTGGTAGCAGCAGGTTACAGAGAAGCCAGATTTCAAGAGAGGCTCATTTGACTGGTGATTAAGGATAATGTCCAATAAAAGTGATTTCTCATCAGGAAGAAAGGATGAGTTTGCCGCAAACAGCAGCAGTGCTCACTGGCCAGCTATTGTTAATCACAATCACACCAAGTGTACACGTCACAATCACATCAGATGATCTGGGGAAAGGGGCAATGAGCAACTGATGTCTTAGAAAAGGACCAGGATGAACAAACACGATAAAGGAAGAAGCACCAGGTCTACCTGGATATTCTGTTCTGATCATGACAAATCAAGCATCTTTACAAAGTTTTCATTTGTATTGTGCTTTCCCTAACTCAGGCTGATTAAATTAGAATCTCCATTATCCAGCAATAGTGCTGCCAATGCATAGATGCTTCACCAATGTGTGGCTTGCTGTCCTTGCCAGAAGCCCCAGAAATACCACAGCAGCAGATTTTGTGAACGCTGAAAATTAGCAATGAGGCTTCTGGCTTCAGAAGGCAAATGCTTTCCTCCACTTTCTAAGCAGAAGAAAAGAAGCTTGAGCCAAGGTAATTGCTAGATCATAATTTTAGGTGAGTCACTTAACTCAGAGCTATACAGCTCCTGATCAGTAAGGTATAAATAATAATATCTGTTTTACCTGAAAAGTTTTTCCTTTCAGAAAAATTATACAAATTACATAGAACATAAATTTTACTTCTTGAACACTCCTAGGAAATGTATTATGGCCATCATCCCACTACCCACAACCCTCCTCTTCCACTTTTCCAAGTCCTTCAAACTAATATCCATGGTAATCAACAACAACTGTAAAAATTCCGACTCTTGGATGACACTTATAAAAAATATGCATGGCTCTGGTAGTTTTACTTTTGCTGCAAACAATTTTAAACCCTTTTTTCATATCATACTTCTTTCTGCTTATCCCCCAAAGACCATCCCTCGAGGGCTTTCTGTCTCTGAAATAGTGTTTTTTCCCTTTAAAAAAGTAATAGGAAGATTCAACCAGATCATTTTAGAGCTTAATAAAACTACTATAAATCCTCATATATTTAAGTTGAAATATGATACGGGAGGAATAAGAAACCACAAAAAAACCAAAACAAACAAACAAACAAAACACACAGTTAGGGACTGGTAAGCCTAGTGAGTAGTAACCCAGTTCCCTAAATTCTTCAATCAGTATTATATGGAGACATTTTTGATTTTCATAGCTGTCAATGATGAAAGAAGGTGAGTTACTACTGGCATCTAGTATGTAGGGCCAGGGATGCAGTTAAACATCCCACAATGCACAAGAAAGCCCCTAAGAATTAGATAGTCCAAAATGTCCATAGTGCCAAGGTTGAGAGGCTGTGATGTAGCCTATGAGGTGGGGGAAACTGTGATTTTTTAATAGAAGATTTTATTTTTAGTGGAAGTTCTAATCAAGTTTGAATTATATCTTGAAATGTCAAAGTTGGTGTGTTAATAATGGTTTTCCTTTCAAATTTCCATTCTCTGCCCAAATATACCATGGAACAGAATGTTTCCAATTCTGCATAGAACTGGTATTTACTATCATCACATTTCATTTTACCTTGAAATGTTAATTGCCATACAGCAGGGCTGCATGGTTGATTTAAATTTACATTTGCTTTTAAATTTGATTAGGCTAGTCTCTTAGGAGCTCATTCTTCCATATCTACTCAGAGGGAAAATAGACTTTGGAGTACACAATGGCTTAAAAAAAATCCTGGCTGATGTGGTAGTTAAATTTTTACATCCAAAGTGACTTTTAACTTTAAGCAGAAAAAAAAGGGATGCTAATAGAAGAGTAAAATATATCATCATTTACACTTGACTTCTGTCCTGAAAATCTTAGGCACGCTGTGACAGAGCAATAAATACAAGAGAACAAATAGCTTCAAATGACTTCCCATATTCCAGAAAATATGCCACCTCTTAGTGATACCCTAACATGTTTGATTAAAAATAAAAATAAATATATAAAACTTGAATGAATCCTCCTAGGATCTAATAGGGTTGCTACATTAAAACACTGACTATGTCTAGCTTCTGGCTCAACTTATAACCCTGTGTTCCCAAATTATCCTGGTGGGCATTGCTGAATATAGGCCAGAGGCCCATCGTAGGAAGAGTCTTGTGGCTACACCTAGAAGACTTGATAAATGGTAAATGGAAGAGAAATAGCATTTCCTAAATATCTAATACTCACCGCACACTCTCCTAGACATTTGATTCCTCATATCTTGGAAATAGACTGGGAGATTGGTAGCACATTTTAGAGAATAAATTAACACTAGGTAAAGTTAGTTTCCCACAAGGTCACACAGTTAAGAGGGATGGATCAGGATTCAAATTTATGTCTCTCTGACTCCAAAGGCCTAGTTTTTTCTTTTAGAAATTCTTCCCCATTTCTCACTTTCTAAGCCAGAAATGGCAAATACTGGCAAGCACCCATCCCCCTCACATTCCAAAGCAGGTGTCTCTAATCAATCATGTCACTTTCTCAATAACATGGATCTACCGTAAAGCCCTTCTCAACGTAGCACTCCAGAAAGCCATTACCAATCAATCTTTATGAAGCAGCAGGTAGAATGAAACCCATTTGCCATCTCCGATAAACACTGGGAGCACAGACAAGGAATTCTCTGCTGTTCAGTGAAGCCGAATCAAATTCTCAAACAGAGCCTTCTTTTTTTTTTTCCTGTGCTTGATAGACCTGAGTTTGAGTTCTGGTTCTGACAGCTCCACATCAATTTCTACCAATTGCTTAACCTTAACCCCCATCTCATCCAAGGCCAATAATGCTGGAATTCTGTCAGGAAAGTATTGAAATTTGGAGGGCACAATATTATTAAATAAGAGGCTCATGTGCAAAGTTTTAAAGTCCTTCCTCCTTCAGGGATTTTTCAGAAGGACCATTATGATTCAATAATGAACGTCAAGTAGGGCCATTTGATTTCATCACCAAGAGATTTTCTACTCTGCCACCATTTTGTTTAACATATTAATAACTCAAGACTACTTCAAGTAGTCTCAAGAGATAGTTTAGGATTCTGGCTGATTAGATGAAATAGTATTGCTGAAGGACACATTATCTGACATATCTGAAGCCATTAATTGCCTGGGATACTATCTCAGATCTAGAATAATTGTTTCCCTATCCTCTAATCCCCCACTGCCTTTTGTTTTCTTGACTTAGGCACATTGCTAAATCCTATACTACATGAATCTGTATATATCTACATATAAACAAAGGGCCTTCATTGAATCTGATGTGTTTCTGTAGCTTGGTAACTAGTGCTTCAGCATGATATTCTATATTTTGTCATAGTCTCTTAAATATAAAACATTAAAATGGTACAAAAACACTCAGATTGCTAGACATAAATAGAAATGCTTATATTACAATCCTTCTTACATAAGAAAACACGGTTTTTAGGTGTTTTGTTGAAGTTAATAATATAAGATAGCACAGAACATTAAATGGTACCTTCTACATATTTTATCTATTGCTCTCCATTGAAAAATCTATTTTCCTAAGTTATAGCTAGCGTTATCTTTGAAAAAAGCCACTGAGTTTCATTACTTCTACGTAGCCATGATATGTGAGTTGATTTTGTGTGTATATGTGCATTAGGTTTTAGGAGTAAATGAATGTAAATTATCATTTCTAGGTAAATATATCCCAATACTGATGCATATTATCACTTTCCATCGAGTTTACCATCTTGACAATATATTTTCAAGAAAAATTAATGATAACCATTACTTAAAGAAGTAATGGTTACTTCTTCTTTACTTAAAGAAGTAATGGTTACTTCTTCTTTACTTAAAGAAGTAATGGTTACTTCTTCTTTACTACACTCAGTAATGGTTACTACACTCAGTTTCTTAGGATGAAGAGAAGGTAGAATAAGAGGTCTATTAATGCCATTCAAAAGGCATCTTTCACATACATGATCTAATTTTGGTCATACAGTTACAAATGAAGCAACTGAAGCTCAGAGATGTTAAATAGTTTGTCCAACCACTTAGTCTTCATTCATTTACCTTCAAGTAAGAAGAAGCCCATTTCCCTTTCCTGCTTGACACTAAAGTCAGAAAACCATAAACACTCTTTTCTTCAGTGATATTAAATGAATATACTCGACCAGAGAATGTCTTATGTCACATTTTATGAAAAATATAGATTTGGGAGCCTGGTAAACTTTGGTTGGAATTCTGACTCTAGCACTTAACTTATAATTTTTCCCAAGATCACATATTTAGTAACTGGAGAAACTAGATTCAAAAGTAGGTAAGTCTAATTTCCAGGCCCAAATGTATCTCATTATACCAAAATTGAAATGCATCCCTCTAATGACATGTGTTTTTAGCATTTGTGTGATACCTCAACACAAATGCGTGTGTATACACACACACACACACACACACACATTTACTTTCTGAGCCTCTCAGCTTCAGGGTCTACAGGAAAGCTGCAAGGTTATGAAGAACATGTCACTCACCTTAAACAAGACACATTTCCAAAAGTAGTCCTATAAAATTTTACAAAGAATTTCCAGAGAACAATCGCTTGGCTTCCTTTAATATCTCCAGCAGTCTGAACAAGGGAGGAAAAAAAATAGAGACCAGGCATACATAATGTTTCTCTCGGGCAAACCACTGAGGAAAATGCAGGGAGCCAAGGAGGAGCAGCCTGGTATCCGAAGAACAGTGGCAGTTGATGTTGGGAGAAAATCAAGAAGTCCTCATGGAGCCGACATAGTGTTATCAGGTGGATAGCTAACCAAAAAGGCAAGGTCTGTGGACTAGGAATAAGCAGGCAGCGGGCAAGAGGCTAGACTGGTGTCTGGTAGTGAGTGTCCAGCCGTGGGGCCCTGACACAGAAGACTACAAAGAAAAGGGTCATGCCTCAAATATGGACACCAAATGTATCAACTTAGTTAAACAACTTCTATGAAGCATGGGCACATACCTGGAATGGATGCAGAACTAGAAACATCAGCAACAAAACCAACCCCCGCCCCCCAACCTAATAAAAAAGAAAAACCCTGGTTTATAGACTTTAAATGGATTCAGGGTAAGTCACTTAGGTTCTCTGGAGGTCGGTTTTTTTCATGTATAATATGAGATGAAACCAAATTATCCCTAAAGCTATTTCTAGCACAAATAGTCTATGGCTTGGTCAGAGGAATGAAGAGAAGAGCAGCTATTAAAATTGAAGGTAGAGGGAGGGAAAAATCAATATGAAAGCAAACTCAGTGCTTAGCCATCAAGTTGCAGCTTAAAAGCCCATTCTCCTTTATTCCATGAAGACTGAGCACAGTCATTGAGATACACTAAAACCTTGCCCCTCAACTACAAATAATATGTACATATATCAAGAATACAGTCTCAGTTGAACTCTACACAAAAAGTGTAATTCAGTGGTACTTGTAATAAAACACGAATATATAAGAGACAGTAGCTGGTCTCTGTGGAGAGAGACAGTTTTGAGCTACATGAAGACAAAGGCAAGAAAAGAGATAAAGGATCTAGAAGAAAAGGTTAGCCAAAGGAAACAGAACAGACTTGTTCTTTTGCAGAATAAAGAAAATTATGCTATAGGCAAAGTAATGTTATAAACAAAGATTGGGGTCCTGACAGAATTTCATCTTTCAAGAGAAGAATTTTGACCCGAAGCTAGAAAGTATAGACCTAAGTCCCAGACTAACACAGATATGTCTCTACTCACAGAGAATGGGAGAACCTATTCTGCCTTGGATTCCAGGAATAGAAATTAAAGAAATACCAGATAAGAAAGGAGACCTCAAGGAATTTGAAGCTTGAGAAAGAAGAGGACAATGTGAGGGTCTTAGTGGAAGAAAATGATCAATGCTTTAAATTTAGTGAATAGATCTCTCAGAACAAGCAGCAGGTTTATATTTTACACACAAAGACAGTGAGACCCAAAAAGGTAAAATAAACTTGCAAAATTATATAGCTCATTACTTTGGAGTAAGCAGAAGCTACACATTCATAATAACCTAACTCATAGACACACACAGGCACGCACACATGCATATTGTCATCCATGTTTTTTATATTTAACATCGCTGAAGATCTGTCCTGTGATACAGTGGTAAATCGGAGGGAAGAAGACTGAAAGTAATACGAAATGGGCAAAGGCCCTAAAAGGTCAGTCTGCCTATTCTGAGAATCAGTAAACACATTTTGTGATCTTACAGGTAGTTTGCTGTTGTCTGTGGAAGTTGTCTCAACTTTAAGGTAGTTGAGCTAACATGTTTTCTCATTATGAATCTATGATTTCCCCAAGAGTGGTTTTTGGAGGGGAGAGGGAGATCAGTGTTCTTTTATACACAAGCCCATGACTACCAAAAGGCCAAGTTTCATCCAACAGTATGCTCTCTTGGATGGCAGTTTTCCATACTGACATTTAAATCATAAAAATAGACTTCCCTATGCTATTTTTCTCCACTGACAAACCACAAATAAGTGAATGTGTTTAGTTAGAATGGAATGTTAAAGGTCATAAGTGTTATTAACAAGGAAAAAGTATTGAAGCATCTTCATGTTTAAATCTATAAAGAAACAAGCATGATTTCTCTAAAGGGTTCAACCTCAATAGTGTGCTTTTCCATTTTATAATTAGTAATAAGAATAGGTCTTGAGGAAAGAAAATAGTATTTCCAAAGCCCCACCGTCAGGGCCAGTTTATCACCTAGCTAAGATAGTACAATTTTAATTGCATACTTAGGTCATTGGCTGTAAGTACTGATAAACTGTTACCATGAAACATCCTAAAATCAATAAAGAAAATGTTAGAAGGAGAGGAGAGTTGTAAATGGAAATGTTAAGAGATTCTTAACTATGCTGTCTTAAATGCTACTGTTGGAATACAAACTGAACTTTAAGCATGATTTGGCAGGACTATGAAAAGAAAGACCTCTGAACCACAGCACTTATTTTCAATTGTACTGAAAGCTAGCAGTCTGTGTTTATGCCAGACTAATTTAGTCAAGAGTAAAAGTATTCATTTAGGCACACAGCCCTCATTGCATCTGTCCTCATCTGATAAATAAAAAACTAAATGAAAAAGGAAGGAATGTTCTTTTCTATAGAAAATTTTTTAAATACTCAAAATCACCATTTAGTATGCCATGCTGTATGCCAGCACTGTGGTAAATACATATTAAAATTATAATTTTGCAGAGAATCACCTGATGACATATTACCTCAACTATTTTTTTTCTACTGGATTACCTAATTGTTTACACAGAGTACTTTAAATTTTAAAATATATTTTTGTTTGCTACCTAGTCAAAGTTTAGCTACATGCAAAGTTTTAGGCTCTAGCAAAGATTTCAGATTGCCGATGCTATCTTCATTAAAACTATTTCAGAAAGAAGTTAGTCCAGACAAGGGAATGTGATTGCACAACTGCATAAACTTGTGCTTATAGTGTATACAAATAATGTATTTATATGGGTAATCCATTTACATAAATAATCCAATCCATCTTCATATACATTAAAGACAGAGAAGGCATATATCAAGGCAATTTATTAAATATATATTAATAGCTGCAAAATGAAAAAGTTTAGACTTTTCTCTTGAAAATCGTTTTATAGTTAATAGTCTACCTTTATTCGTGTCAACTCTAAACCCTAGGTTCACACTGATATATTACTAGGTTTAGAGATTCAACAGTAGTACCAATATGAACAAAGTAATAAAGGAAGAGTGCTAGTGAGGAAAGAGCAAGGAAATAAGATAAAACTGAAAAGCTGTGGTAAAATATATAATTCTCTAAAATGAAATAAAAATCATACTGCAATTTGTTTATAACACTTTACATTATTAAAATCCACTATAAAATTAACTTAAAATTATGATTTCAGCGAAAGTCAACTAAAAATTTCTATCATTCTTTTTTAAAAAAACTAAACTATCTGTCTTATGTATGAAAAAATTCCACGTTCACTTGGTTGGCTTAAGAAGTAATAATTTAACTGTATACTATTCACATTGCATTGTGCCTTTGTCTATGTGAAGGCAAACAAACATTTTGGCAAGTCAGACATTAATGCATGTGGATGTGGGCAACAGTTCCTTCACAGGACAGCTGGGTGAGTCCTGCAAAGACGTTTCAGCCAAATGTTTATTCTAAAGCCTTCTGGTGTGAAGCACAAAGGGAGGCCTGCAACACAACTAGTTTGAATCAGCCTCTAATGCAGAAAGCTAACGCTACTCATAGTGGATTCTCACTCACACATTCCTTGAGCTACAGGGTGTAAATCTGCATCTGTCTTCTGTCAATCCACCACATAAAAAAGAGGTAAAAGCACAAAATCTGATAGTAGCATTATAAATTATGAATAAAGTTAAAACCTTTTTTAAAAAAATGCATTCTTTTTTTTTACTTATTTATTTATTGACAAGATCTCACTCTGTTGCCTAGGCTGGAGTACAGTGGTATGATCATAGCTCACTGCATCCTTGACCTCCTGGGCTCAAGTGCTCCTCCCACCTCAGCCTCCCAAGCAGCTGGAACTCCTTGAACATGCCACTATGCCCAGCTAATTTTTAATTTCTTGTAGAAATGAGGTCTTGCCATGTTGCCCAGGCTGGTCTCCAACTTCTGGCCTCAAGCAATCCTTCTGTCTCGGCCTTCCAAAATGCTGAGATTATAGTCATGAGCCACTGCCCCTGGCTGCATCCTGTCTGCTAAAAGCCTGATTTCTACACATAGAACTGGAGGCTAAACATACCTGGACATATGCATAGCAAATATTTTGAACAACAATAAAATGTAACTGCATATTTACCTTAGAAACAATAGTTCTCAACAGGCAATTCTTTTTAGTTGATATTTGACAATGTCTGGAAATACTTTTGATCCTCACAACTTGGGTGGCACTATTGGAATCTAATAAGCAGACACCAAGGATGCTGTTAAACACTTTATCCTGCACAGGACAGCTACCCACAAGTAATAATTGTCTTAGTCCATTTTGTGTTACTATAACATAATACCACAGACCGGGCAGTTTATTTAAAAAAAAAAAAACTCACAGTTCTGGAGTCTGGAAAGTGTAACATCAAGTTGCCAGCATCTGGTGCGGGCCTTCTTGCTGAGTCTTCCCATGAAAGGAAGAAGAAGGGTAAGAGAGTACAAGAGAGGGGGAGCAAGGAGGCCACATTCATCCTTTTATCAGAAATCCACTATTCTAATAACTAATCCACTGCCTCCTGTGATAGCAACATGAATCCATTCATGAAGGCAATGCCCTCATGACCTAATCACCTCTTAAAGGTCTCAACTATTAACACTGTTGCATTGAACTTTGGGGACACACTCAAACCGTAGCAAGAATTGTCTGATCCAAAATGTCAATAGTGCCAACATTGGGAAACCCTGGTATAGATACATTCAGACCATGTTTTAGTTATAGCTATCACTATAAGTAAAATTTTAATGTATGGATAAATAGTGTAGCTGCTCATTAGACTACCATTATTACCATTAGACTACCATTATTAGACTACCAATAATTCCAAGATGAAAATTCAGTTTCAAAAATTCAAAATTTCTTAAGCACTTTTTACATAGTACTGAGTTAATCAATTTCTAGTTTCACAGCATTCAAATAAGAATAGAGAGGCCAAGTGTGGTGGTTTACACCTGTAATCCCAACACTTTGGGAGGCAGCTGCAGGAGGATCACTTGAAGTCAGGAGTTCAAGACCAGCCTGGGCAATGTAATGTTACTCTGTCTCTAAAAGTTTTTAAAATTAACCTGGTGGCACACACTTGTAGTCTCAGCTACTTGGGAGGCTAAGGAGTGAGGATGGCTTGAGTCCAGGAGTTTGAGTTTGTAGTGAGCTGTGACTGCACCACTGCATACTCCAGCCTGGATGACAGAAGTAGACCTTGTCTTCAAAAAGACAAAGAGAGAATACACAGTAAACCATCCTATTTCCTATTGCATTGTAACTTTACACCAAATTTACACCAACTTAAAAACATGTGTTTTTAAGTTTCAAGCACACCACAATGTAAGTGGTATAATTCCATAACAAATTCACATAATATTTAGATGTAATATAAGGTTGGGTTGGTTTTACTAGAACTGGAACTTCAACTCCACAAGTTACAACATATAAATGCATACTAAGCAAATTTCCTACAAATTTTCCAAGTTATGCTTCCATATCAAAATAAACATCTCACACTAACATTAGAAATAAATGTAAGAGACAATATTTCCATCAAATACGACATCTGAAAAGGCTAAAACCTCCTGTTAAAAATACCAGTGTCCTTTTAATGTGTTTCACCTTTTCAAACCACTGTGTAATAAGACCCTCAAATTAAGTAGATTGCATTTTAGCTTAGATAAACTAATAGCACAATTAGAGCACCGCATAATTCACCATTACTGCTCCAAAGGAAATCACTTAAGTATTTAAGCTCTTTAGAATAACTTCACTGATAAAGGAATGACAAAACTCCCCTGAAGATTAGTGGTTTTGGTGTCAGTGGAAGGGGAAAGAAGGAAAAGAAAACTAAAACCAAAACAAAACTCCCTTCTTATTCAAAGATGCAGTTTTGATGGACAAAATCATACACAGATTTTCAAAGACTTCTGGTGTATTGCTCACCTCCGTCCCCCTCAAAATGTAGAAAAGAGATGGCATGGCTAGCCCACCTGATTTTAATGCTGTGGAATGTAATTAGAAGGGTTAAACCTTAGTGATCACATACATTAATCTGCTCTCTTTCCAATAAGGTCTACCACAGCCCCTCAAGTTTATTTCATTAATATGCAGATTGCAGTATGCTCAAATTCCTTTTGAAACAAAGATGGTTATATCTACAGCAAAACATATACATGTTTGTAAATAATGTGGTTTGTGTGAATAATTGATTTGGAGGAGGAGATTTACGATTATTTCTTTCCATAAATTTTTTCTAACCACCTTAACTCTGTACCTACCTTAGAAATGACTATAGAAGCTATTCCTTGAAAAAGTTAGAAAAGCTCCAAGTATGAAAAAGAAAGCAGGCAATAGAAGTATGTGGAAGTCGATACTAACTTAGGATCCATAGAGTTCACAGAGGATTGACTTAAAAAGCAAATATCTGAAAAGCTGATTTTTCTGGTAATTATAGCTAAGTATACAAGAAAAAAATTTAAATTGCTGATTATACTATTTGTTATTTCCACAGTGACAATTTTGCAATTTTGAAATGATAAGATGAGTTTTTATTTGTTTGTTTAGTAACATTACTTGGCACAGGAAAACTCTTAGTTTGGGATCGTATTGTTGATGCTTACTTCCTATATATTTATTTAATAGGAGTTAACAGAAACATCTGCATGCCACATACAAGAACATAGTGTCTGTGAAGCAGCCACAGGTAGCAGGTAGCAATAACTTCAGAATAAGCCATTTATGTAAATAATCTGACATTCTCAACTTTTCAGCTAAGAAACTCCCTGGACGCTGAAAACAAGAGAACCATACAGTGCAAGTAATTTGTAATAGGAAACAGAATTTGATTGTCAAGATCATGACATTTGCTCCTTGTTACTATGACTTTTTTTCTTTTTTCTTTTCTTTCATTTTTTATTTTTATTTTTATTTTTACCAGTGAGACCCACAGAGAAATCATCACTGTGGATGTACTCCTGAGGTTTTGAAATAATTTTAAATGCCTAGGCACAGTGAAGTCATTTCTGTCTGTAGGAGAAAGTGCAGTCCATGTAAACTTAAATAGATTTTCGTACTGGTAAGAAGAGGCCGTCCAAATCTTGATGAAAAGGTAAATTGCAATCTCAGCCCAAATGTACCACATAAAAAATCTAGGTAGTACAAGAGCAAGTTTGTTATTTAAACGTGTTAAAATTAGTTCAGATAGATGTTTGGTTTTTTGTTTGCTTTATGTCTAATAGCACACACACTGACAAAGTAAAGACAGAAATCAGAAAATGTGACAGACTTTGCAACTAATCGCTACATCCTCCACTGGAAACATTATGTCTATTTTATTTAAAATTTTATATTCCAGGCCAGGCAGAGTGGCTCACGCCTGTAATCCCAGCACTTTGGGAGGCCAAGGTGGGCAGATTACTTGAGGCTGAGAGTTCAAGACCAGCCTGGCCAACATAGCTAAACCCTGTCTCTACTAATAACTGAAAAATTAGCAGGGCGCACAACTGTAGTCCCAGCTACTCCAGAGGCAGAGGCAGGAGAATCACTTGAGTCCGGGAAGTGGAGATTACAATGAGCCAAGATTGCCCCACTGCACTCCACCCTGGGCAACAGAGTGAGACTCTGCCTGTAAATAAATAAATAAATAAATAATAAAGTTCTATATTCGAAAGATGGAATGTGAAGAAGTGTCCAAAAAAAAGATTCGTAGAAATAAGATAAAATATATAGCTCAACTGACACTTATAAACTGTTCCCTAACTATGCTCAAATTATAAAAAAAAAAAAAAGTCATTTGTTTATTCAATAACGTTGAGGCCCTACCATATGCCGGTAGTAATTGCTAGGGTTGCGGCATTGCATAACACAGACGCTGTTTCTTCTCTTATAGAATGATAAGCAGGGCTTGATGGAAAACAATAGAATAAATAGACAAATATCAGAGAGTAGTAAGCACTACTGTGAGCAAAATAAAAGAGTGCTATAAAAATTACTGCAGGTACTCTATCCAACGTGCCCCCTGCTGCTGTCCCTCTCATGGTTCCTCCTCCATATAACCTTCACAGTGGTCTGTTAAACCGTAAATCTTATCTTGTAGCTTCCCTGCTAAAGTTCTTTCAATGCCTCCTACAGAATATAAGCTAATACCTATGGTGTTCCACATCCTTCACAACCTGCCTTCCCCACCTGTTCACATTCCAACCTCATCTTCCGCACTAAGTGTAATCATATCACATCGTGTATAACTTTCATCATTAATTCACACATCCATCCAATCCATCCACTCACTGAATACAGTATTTATTGAGATACCTATATGTGCTGGGGATATAATAATGCATATAAATATTTTTGGTCCTTTCCACTATAAGCACTTAAAATGTGTAGAAGACAGATACTAATCCAGTTCCATGAGACTGCCAATTTCAAATGTGAAAAGTGCTTCAAAAGAGAACATGATATCAATAAAATTCATAAAAAGATATGAACCTCAGAGAAAATGATGACTGGGCATTTATTCAAATTTATCTTACTATGTTCCAGTTATGTATTTCTATGCATTCAGTTAATTTGTGTGCTCCTTAATAAGTTATTTCTGGGTGCCCAACCCCATATACAGAGCACCATATAAAATATTACAAGTAATAAAGAAATTATTTCCAATAAATTTATACCTCTGCCTACTATATTGTAGATAGCTGAAACTGTTACTAAGAGCAGAGGTGGAAGACTTGAGCCCAGATTTTATTAATGTCAAATATGTTTTCCACATCAGATTCTCCTCTCATCCTCATACCCAGCTCATGGGACCAATGGTCTTTGTCTTTCTTCCTTCCACTTTCTCTGAAATTATGTTCTTATACTCAACATTCCTAAAAAAATATATAATATTAACCTGCTGACACCTATTCTAGTGGTAAGGGTCTTAAATGTATAGACCAGAGGATTATCTGTCTCAATGGACAACTCAGGAGAATATTAAATTTGATTTTCAGTTCTTAGGGTGGTAACATCCCCTTTGTAACTACACTATCCCCAGATATTAGCCAAGATGCACTGGAAATTATAAGGAGACAAAGATAAGTCAGGGTTAGATAACCCTGACCTTGCCCAGCATAGTACTTGTTTATATCCTTATATTCTAGGGTATATGTGTTATTTTACATTTTCACATATACAGGTGGGTAACTCCAAACCCACATTTACAGGGCAAACATTCAAGCTACCACCTATTTCCATCTATTTGTGCTTAATGCTTAAGGCTGAAAATGTTTCAAAGAGATCACAAAATCACATCACGTCAGAAAAACAAGTTTCTTAGAATGTCTGGAGGGTAATGCTTTAGATAGATTAAACTAAAACATCATATCAAGGAAGTTGCTGGGCTGCAAAACATAATGTTCTTTTTAACTGAAAAGATAGAGCACAGAACTACAGAACAAGAATGGCAGAGATATTTAATTTTTTAATGTCTAAACAATTTAGTTCCTTCAACTCATTATATCAAGATGAAATTTGAGAAATCATTTCCCCTATAAAAACCTCCGGAAAAATATATTACTAGGAAGCAAATTGTAAAGTCTTAAGGTAAAATAAGTGACTTTCTTTCATTGTCTTTCTTTGTGACTGTCTTAATCTAAGATTATTATCTTGAAAAGAACCAAATTATACTGAAAAATGAAGGTTTCTCTCTTCAATTTAATTCTGTTTCTTTTACAGAGTACATCAGAACTATGAAAAAGTATTTTTAGGCAGGTGCAGTGCTTCCAGGTATGTATATCAAGATCAGTTGCATTTATTTAAATTCCATAGTCTTACGTTTTAAGTGTATTTTTTAGTTGTCATTTAAAACGCTTTTGCAAAAGAATCGGAATTCCCAAAAACTGGGTGCTTATGCATGGCAGTGTTTCCTTGAATATGAGAAAGCAAACTCTTGGTTTTGCAGAAAAAAAAAAAGGGCCAAAGAAATTATATGAGAGCAACTGTATGTCCTTTTACAGCTAGAAGTTGGCTTTACACATTCCACGACTCATAAATAAACAGAAGAGTTCTGTGAACTATATGCAGATGGCTGGGTCTACACTGGGAGGCTTTTGTAATGACTTTGGTTTGCTTCCCTGTTTTGCCATCTCTTAAAATATCTGCAAAAAAAATTTTGTTCTGCTCCTCAGAAATAGGACAAATAGAATCCTGTAACTTGAGAATTTGCCCTCTGCGTAGTTGGGGTTTTATAAAGCTTGGAGAAATCCATTTTTTTTTCTCATTATTGTTTCTATAAAAATATCTACCCCCACAACTGTCATAAAAATGCTTTATGTTTTAAATATTTATTGTTTTATTTTTAAAGGATAATACAATAACGGAAGTATGAGATAGATGAAGCTGCAAGGTGGTCAAGGGAAGTAATAAGGCAAAGAGGGGAAAAATCCCGCAAACCACATAAAGGAAGCGATGAGATCAGCCACTTAAGTAAGCGAGTTTAAGGTTACCACCCTGGCACTGAGCTAAGGCATTCCTGCCAAGTCCAAATGAGAAAAGAAGTGGAAAGAATAAGGACATCCGACAGAGCAAGGCAGGGAGACAAGGCACCAAAGTCAAGTGGAAATGCTAAGACAGCAGTTTTGTGTCTTTTTTTTTCCTACATGATTATGGCACAGAAATCCTAGCAGGCAGATAAGGACATTAGATTAAAAAAAAATAACTGAAAAGAAATGCATACCAATATTTATTATCATTTCAATGGTGCAAATATTTTGTTCAACTACCCCTACTCCTCCAGTTACAAAACCACACACACACACACACACACATGCACACTCATCATCATTGCTACTGTAGCACTAATCATTTGCTTAGCTAATCATAAAGCCTCTTTCTCAACAGCAAAAGCCTAAGGGCTTTGGCAATGTAAAAAGTATTGGCATTTCTCTGATGTATATTCAAAAACCCATATTACAATTCTTAATTTAGCATGCATGAGTCAGCAATACTGTATCTTTAAAAAGACATGAAGGTTTCCAGTCAAGCCTTTTAAAGCTTTACAAATAACATTTCAAGAGGGTTGAGAATGTAGACTAAGATAGCAGATGGCTTTTAGTACAATACTGCTCCAGGATCCTTTGATTTTATTACTTTTGCTTTTGATGGTGCTCTTTTCTGGTTTGTTTTGATGACTTTGTGGCCTAATGGACTGAAATCAGACAGTGAAGCTGAAAACCCTTAAGTCCTAATGACATAGAGTGACTTATTGGGTGACCTGGGGTAAGTGTTACATTTCTCTCATCACAGGTTCTATGGCAAAAAATAAAAATTACCGTGACCCCCAATAAGGATGGGCCTAGGATGCCAGTAATTATTATTCAACTTGCGTAATACGAAATCATACTTGCTGCCACTTATTATTTCCATGAGCCAGACACTATTCCAGGTATTTAGCATATTTTGCAGCTTACACACAATAGCTATATAAAAACTATCGTTACTTCTGTTTTACACATGAAGAAATTAGGCCCAAGAAATTTGAGGACTGAACTTAAGTCAGCTTGACTACAAGTCCCCTTCTCATTCCTTTTGGCTATATTATCTCTACTAATTAATAATGATAATTCAGGTCCAAAATACTTAGTAATTATTAATTGGTTATGTACACACATATATATATAGAGAGTATACTACACAATACATAGCAATTATTATATATAGCAATTGTGATTATTATATATACTACATATAACAGATATATACTGTATATTTAATAATTATTAATTGGAGAAACAATATTATAAATTCAGGATGCCCTTTCATACTAGTGCTCTATTGTTACTTGATTTTACTCAGTCTCTGCCTACTAATGTAATACTTGAAAGTAAATACCTTAAAAAAAGAAGGGTGGAAGGAAGGAAGGTAGGAAGAAAGTAGGGAGATGCTTTTCTCCCTATAGTCCATAAATTAGTTAGATTTTTCAACGTGTGGATAAGTTGATTTCTAAGAAAGGTTGGCCCCTGATCTGAGGGTATAGTCTTGGATGCTAGACTTTCTGCATTTAGTGATTCTCAGTTGAACTATTTTCCCTGTAAATCACTGTTCTGCCACAGAAAATAAGATCCACAGTTCTTTCCACTTCCAGGATGCACATAGAGAGAACCAATCTGAATCTTCACTAAAGAAAAAAAATACAAAGACAGAAAAAAAAGAAAAAGAATTCTTGGGCTGCCTGAGCTGCTCTAGCAAAGCCAGGGACTGGCTTCTTAATTGAGTGCTGTTTTTCTAGATAAGCTTTCTGATAGATCACTTCCACGTGGCTTAATGCATTGTCTATGTTTATTTT
This sequence comes from Gorilla gorilla gorilla, assembly GCF_029281585.2. Classification (NCBI taxonomy): domain Eukaryota; kingdom Metazoa; phylum Chordata; class Mammalia; order Primates; family Hominidae; genus Gorilla; species Gorilla gorilla. The sequence continues at coordinate 38,974,391 of NC_073227.2, read as the reverse complement.
AAAAGGGGGAAAAAAACCCTTTAAAATGTGTTTGAGAAACATTGATAAGTTAAGAACGAGGCAAGGGATTTGACTGGAATGATTACAGCCACTTCTGAATGCTAAGGTGTCAAGAAAAGGCCTAATTTAAGTACATCTCCCAAGAGTTCATTCCAGAAAAGGAAGGATCTAGTCATTGAGTTAAAATAAAAAAAAATGTATATCAAATTCCTAATTCCAGTGCCTGGGGAGAACCACATGCCTATGGTTTATTTAAAAAATATGTTTTATTTTTCATTTCATTTTGCCTGCCATTCATTCAGCAAGGGCCTCAAAGCACATTAGAACATTAATTTATAATACTTATGCATATGTAGCAGAATTCCCTAAGATTTTAAGGACTAACTTGCCAATGGAAAATAGGCCATATGGAGCACCCAGGCATTCTGTACACAACTGAAGTCGATTATCTCTCCTAGCCCCCAGCCCCAGCATGATGAAGAAGATATTTGGCTACAATATTTTGGAACTTAACATGCTCTTGTGGATTGCTAATGCCAAACTGGAACAGAATTGGTCTCATATAAGACATTAATGGATTCAAACACAATAATGTTATATATATATATAATATACATAATAAATATATATTTTTAAAATAATTGATTATATATATAAAATCAATTATTTTTAGAAATGTACTCTGTTTAGTGTCTTATATTAGAGTTTCATTTATAGAGACATTAATAATAGAGCAAGAGTTAATTTGTAAAATAAAAGTTTCCAGCTGGCAAGTCTGTTGCCTTCAACTTATAAAACATTGACTTTTCAGAGAATTCATGAAACTTTGTCGGCACGTAAAGGAAAAATTTATCAAACCTTTGCGTTTATTAACTCAAAAACAAATGAAACAGACAATGCCCATCCTCCCTCAAACATTCTACATACTCCCCTCTATTCTCATTTTTTTTCTCTATTTTCTATTTTGTTTTTAATTTCCTTCCTTATTTGTAACATAACCAACCTCTTAGGTGTCACAGTATGCCATTTTTTTTTTTTAATGACACAACACTCTCCTAGATAAAGTGGTAGGCAATTATCTCTGGAATGCTGCAGAAAAGAATTCCTTAAGCCTCTGGCTAGTTACAGAAGGGCTTACATTAATCATTCTCTCTCTGCATGCTTGTCTCCTCTTAGTAGTGTCCAATGTCAAATCAGACAGTCCATGCAGGGCCCCGGATAGAACGTTAAAAGGGCATTACCACACACTGCAGGTGGCCAGCAGGAACAAAGCCCTTAGCCCGGAGTAATTTTAATAATTTCTGCACAGGTCTAATCCAGTGCTTTGGTGCATATTTGCTCCTGAAATCTTTGTTACACTACTTATCATACAATCATTGATTCAATGTAAAAAAAAATTAAAAAGACACAAGATGCAGTTCTTACACTCTTAACCACTCTAGACTTTGTGTATCTGTCATGTGGTACTCTCTTTTCAAAAATACTGACAACCAAAAGCTGGTTTCTCAATGTTCCATGTTTTATATGTGTCTCAAGGAGGAGCCTCAACTGTCCTACTGTGCTGGCCAGTACGGTTTAAAGTGAGTCAGTGATAATGAACTCTAAGGCACTCGGCTTGGCTGTTGAAATAAAACAATGAGTTACTCTGACAGTCATTCAGGGTCACAAGAATGTAAATGGGTGTATTCGTGGTGGGATTTTCATCTCTTGTGTTGGAAATCTGCAGATATTATAATACTATTTTGGAATGATCTGAACCAGTTAGAGCGAGATTTTTTTTCATTATGATAACCTCCAGGCTACAGGTTTTTATCATAACATTATTTTACTCCTAGATCTCCTGGTCATGTTTTCAAAACTATTCCTCTTTGCAATAAAACTTTCAGGAGAGAAATTTAAATTTTCATAAGCCACAGTAAATATTGCTATGAAAAAATTTGCCAACATATACAATCTCCTGGGCAGCATTGGTTATTCTTTATAAAGCAACTTAGGGGATTTCCATAAAATGATAATACCTTCTCCTACACTTTCTATTTATTCCACACTGCTTTATTTTAAACTGTGTTTTTTCTTGCCAAAGACAACATTCAGATTGTTAGTTATATGGTTTTCTATTTCATATGGTCACTTCCTCCTGTGGATCCTTGCAGCTATTCTCTCACAGCACTTAATACATTTTGGTCTTGTATGCAAACATTTTATTCCTATTGTCACTAGTAAACTGTGCACTCTGTAAGGGTATAGACTACATCTTGTTTATCTTGTTTATCTCTGTGTCACTCATAATGCCTTATAAATAATAAATGCTCAATAAAGTAATGAAATGAATCAAATAAGTCAGTACTTCCAACATCTTCATGTTTTGCCCTCTCCATTAACTATCCAAGTCAACCAAATATGGTTTACATAACATGGTGAATTAAAGCTGAAAATAAATTAGCACTGCTAACATCTTCAATCTCTTTGTTTTGGTCCAATAAGTAGCTGAATCACCAGATATGAATTATCTAAGGTAAGGTAGTAAAGTAGGGATTAAAATAATATAGCAGTGTTTCATGCTAAATAAGGCTTCTTTTTCATATGTTGTGATTTTATTGCCTATGTCTTATTTGGAACAATACTTAGTGCAAGAAAAACACCTTAATTTAATGCCTCCCTCCTCCTCCTCCCATTTTAAAAAATGTTCAGCATGCATTCATATTTATGGACCCATTTAGTAATTACATCATCTCTGGAAGTAGGTAGAAGTGATATTATTAGCCCCACTTTACAGATGGTGAAATATACAGAATGGCTGTGAGCGGCCCAAAGTTACACGTTTTCAACTGATAGAATCATCATTAAAATGTCCAAGCCCTGGGCTTGTGCTCCTACTATGCCCTCTCTTCCAGTCTTTGCCATACAGTCTCTCTGATGAGACCTCCGTATGATTGGATCTCTCAGCTCAGCAGTCCCCAGCCTTTTTGGCATCAGGGACCCGGTTTCCTGGAAGACAATTTTTCCACGAACGAAGGCTGGTGGGTGGGAGATGGTTGTGGGATGAAGCTCTTTTACCTCAGATCATCAGGCATTAGTTAGATTCTCAGAAAGACCGTGCCACCTAGATCCTTCACATGAGCAGTTCACAATAGGTTTCACACCCCTGTGAAAATCTAATGCCACCGCTCGTCTGGCAGGAGGCAGAGCTCAGGCAGTAATGCTCGCTTGCCTGTGCTCGCCTCCTGCTGTGTGGCCCGGTTCCTAACAGGCCATGAACCTGGACCGGTTAGTGGCCCGGGGGTTGGGATCCCTGTCTCAATCTACTGACTCTGTGCTCCTGGGAATGACTTTATTGTTCTTACTAATACAATTATTACGAATTTTCCCTCATACTGCCTAGCATATGGCATACAGCAAACCCCAGAAGATGTGCATTAAATTTATTTAAGGTGTAACAACCGACAAATTCAGCTACCTCTCCCATCCTTCTGGTTTATTATTATATATGGCTCTCCTATTCTCACTTTATTGCATATACATGTATTTACATTTATAGCAATTTTATTGATGAATATATATATGTGTGTGTATATATGTGTGTGTATATATATGTGTGTATATATATGTGTGTATATATATATATGTGTGCATATATATATATATATATATAAAACACCAATGTTTATAAAGTTCAAATTTCTTCAAGATAAATTAGGACAGTGGAAAAATATTGCTTTGTGTCATTTTATCAGATCTCTCCAGAAAATTTTGCTGTATAAATCTAATACATAATAAATAACATACCTTGAACAAGGGAACATCCTCAGACGTATGATTATGCAAAGGGAAAAAGCTGATTTTTGCTTGTTTAAACAAATGTCTTGGAAGAGATTCAGGTTTTTTTTTTTTTTTTTTTAACTTTCATCTCTATTAGTTGAAAACTGAAATGAACATTTTTACCAAAGACCATCAAACATAATTCTGTTCAACAAACAGTTAGTGAAAGCTAACCATGTACCAGACAGTGTGTCATAGTTGGGGAACAGACACATTTAAGAAGACATTATCTCAAATAAGCAGGAGAGTGAAGTGGTTCAAAGCACCTCAGTTTAAAATCCTGGCTCTCTAATGCAACAGCCATGTGATGTTGGCAAGTTAACCCTTCTATGCCTCAATTTCCTCTTCTACAAAATGTTGATAATAATTGTATCTGATGTATTGCTTTATCGTGATGAGCAGGAGCAATGATACAATTTATGAGGCCTCGTGCAAAAGGAAAAAGCAGGGCCCTTTGTTCAAAAATTATTAAGAATTTCAAGATGGTAACAGCAAACCATTAAACCAAGTGGGGACCTTTCTCAGTGCAAGGTCCTGTGTGACTTTCTAGGCCAGTGCCCTAGAAGTGGGCCCTGGTGATAAGTAAATGATTACTACCTGTGAAGCAGTTGGAAAAGTGCCTGGCACATGGTGTTATATGTTTTAGCTTTTGTTATTAAAGAGCTTATGACTTCACTGAACACGTAAGAAATACAAAGGAAAATGACACATTTTTAAAGATTCTGGGTAGATCTAAATTTCTAATGACCTCTAAAGTTTGCAACAATGTTCTTAGCTACACTGGATTTGGGATCCTATCAGCAAAATGCACCACCTCTTACTTATTTGACAGACAACTCTTTCGTCCTTCCTTCATACAAAGTGTTCAGAATGTTCTTTCCATCATCTTTATACAACATTTATATAACATTTTCCATTTGATTATCTACGTAATTTCTGTCTCATCATGGCACATAGTGCATGTAACAACGCAGTTTCTTAAGCGATTCAAGTTCCGATCTCTCTCGTGTTCAGATGTAAAGTACTTTCCTTGTATTGTTAATTTTCTACATTTTCTCCCTGATACACAATCCTTAGCTGCACCTTTGTGCAGAATAAAGACTGACCTCCCAAAGATGCCCACATCCTTACCCATGTACCCTATGAATATACTATGTTATGTGGTGGCAGGGGGTGGGGATGGGACTAAGACGACAGCTGGAATTAAGGATGCTAACCAGATGATTTTAAAATAGAAGATTATCTTGGATTATCTAAGTGGGCCAATGCAATCACAAGGGCTCTTATATGTGGAAGCAGAAGGCGGAAGAGTCAGTGTCAGAGTGATAAGAATTTGAGACCCCCATGACCAGCCACTGCTGACTTTGAAGATGGAAGGGGACTGTAAGCCAAGGAATACAGCCAGTGTCTAGAAGCTGAAAGAGGCAAGAAAACATATCCTCCCCTAGAGCCTCCAGGAATCCTGCTGATGCCTGGATTTTAGCCCACTGAGACTCATTTCCAGCTTCTGGCCTCCAAAATTATAAGATAAATTTGAGATGTTTTAAGACACTCAATTTGTTAGAACAGCAATAGGATGCTACTATAATGTCTACAGACATAGCATGTGTACCCACATGCATGCACACACACAAAAACACATTCCAAATAAGCCCTCCAGCATTGAATATTCCCATCCTTAATGTCCAGTAAATACTGTCACAAAGCAGGCTCTTATTGCTTGAAGCCAGCAGAGTGTATACTTTAACACTGGATTCCAAACAGGCTTCCACCTTTCTGCTACAGAGATATTGTAGTAGAAAGTGCAATTAGCCTGCCTTCTGTGACCTACACTGAGTATTTCGACCTGCCACATTGGTTCTGCTGCACTGAATCTACTACTCCATTATTGCGTTGATCACATTAGTTAATGGATAATATATTTATCCATCTTACTCACTAGACAGGGACTGCCTGGAGGAGAGGAACTGTGTCCTCATTCATATCTGCATATCTGGTATCTAGACAGTGTATGGCTCACGACAGGACCATCAAAGTTTCTTGACTTAAATTAATGGATGAATGGCTAGAAAAATCTTTAAGTACATGCACATGCAGGAGCACAAGTGCATGCACAAACACACACAGGGGATAAATTTTTACTTCTATTTTTTTCCTAACAATGTTACAAGGTAGGCACTATATTAGTGATGACAGAAATGGATTTAAGCTCTGGCTCATGCTTATAACCACTAATCATTAGAGCCTCTGATCACTGAATATTTATCAATGAAAGAACAACAGGCTTCACTGCTATCAGTTAATATAATATCACATTATTCAAAAATCTGTCAATGCTTACAAGATATTTAGTTTCAGAATATACCAGATGTATCCAACAGTGAGAAAGCAAGAAAGCAAGTAAGCAAGAAAGAAAAAGAGACATAAAGAAGTTATTCAGGAGTCTAAAAATTAGGCACCATTCCTGCTGCATGTGAATGGATAAGTGAGACAAAATTCTTCAACAGTGGAGTCACGGGATGTTTTTGTGTTATTATAGGTTGCATCCTTTATAGCCGAAACCAGGTTTCATTCCCCCATAGCAAGAGAAAGCTCACAAGTCTCCCTCAACCTGTGATGTTGAGCTCACTTCTAGGTGTGAACTGTGTTTCTTTCAAAAGAAATTGAACAAATCTCATTGAGTCATGTATGAGTTACTGTGCTTTTCTAAAGTGTTACTTTTTGAGAATCGTTTAAGTACTGATTCATATATGGCTAGATCTCAATGAGTGGTGGCCATACATTAAAAATGCAAAATTATGAAAATTACAAAATATCTTAAATACAAATCATTCATGCTACTTTAATATTAGAGACAGAACTCATCATAGGAAAAAACACTTGACTAGCAGAGCATGACAAAGAAGTTTATTGATGATTGAATATTCATCAATAATAACTCTATGAAAAGGGGGTTTATGCCCATTTTACAGATGAGATTCTGTTTCAGTAGCTGGTATGAAAATAGGCCTTATATCATCCTACCATTAGCTGGGTAACTATAGCTAAATTTGACTCTAATGCATTTCTTCCTGGTTCAGAGTTAGCCTGATGAGAGAGGGTGCATACAATGAGTAGAGGTCCTTCTTTCCTTTTTGTTTGTTTTATTTTGTATTAATCAGCTAAGAATAGTTTTGTGGTGTATTTACATAATGAAAACAAGCTATGCTTGTGAAATCTGTTGAATACCCATGTTCAAGACTCTATCTGAGAATTTGTGCCTAAGACTTTACAAATGTTATCTAATACAGTTTAAAACTGATATTACCCTATGTATAGTTGTTACACTCATTTTATTGATGGAATTTTTGTCCCATACCTAGTAAAGGCCAAGACTATGAATTGAACCCAATTCTTTGAGTTAATCAAGTCCATATCCCAGACTCCTTTTCTGGAGTGGTTCTCAAGATGGTGGCACAAAACAGAAATATATTTCATCTGAACCAATTCTAGTTATGATGCTTCTTAATTGTCCAGGCATAAATAGACGAAGCGTATGAGGGACAAATTCTGTACAGTTGGAGAGGATGTGGAAGCATCATAACCCCCACAGAAAACAAGATGGAGATGCTGTAGAGATAGCAGTGCCTGGGAGGGTAAAGAAATGCCTAAGAAAGAATTAAAATACACCTGTGGGAAACCGTTAACTAGTGGGATGTCGGCACATCCATACTTTCAGAAAATTATTTTTGATGAAACGCTTTTACTCTATTAAAAGTGACTAGACTTATATCAAATAGAGAGAAGTCCAACATTTAGTGAAGAGAAAGATGGAGAGAGTGGAATGAGTTGAAGTAGAAGAAAGTGTTAAAACATTGGCAGCATTATGAGGAAATGAGAATTGGAGTAGTAATCTTTTAGCTAAAGTGTTTAACATTATGATACATAAAACTTTTGGAATAATGAGATCAAATACAACTGGAAACATGCAAGAAATCTGTGGGCATTTTGAGAAAAGCACAAATGATTTTCTTTCTGAAGTGGCTAGCCAGCTAACTAAAAGCAGAGAAGTAACCGCAATGACCTCCCAAATCCCAAGATCTGGGCCCAAGATTTCTATTATTATTATTAGTGTTAGCACTGCAGAGCAGGAAAGAGAGTCAAGATAAATGAAGAAAAACAAGTCCTATCTAAACTGGGGAAATGAGAGCCAGACACGGAAGGAAAGCAAAAGAAGCGTGAAGGATGATTAAAAAAGGAACTAAAATAACAAAACATGTTATTTTTTAAATCTTTTTTTAGTCTAAAATAATAAAATAGAAAATGTGCAAAATGTGAAATCTAAATCCATCATCAGCAGGATGTACAAAAATTATAATGTCCTTATTACATCACCATATGTAGTACTTTTGATTGCTAATTACACTATCAGATGTATAGATGTATGTGATGTGAATAATTTATTTTACTTTTTTTAAACTAACTTTGGTTCTTGCATACATTAACAAGATTCAACTCTACAACATACATAATGTGAAAATGCAGTTTTAAGCAATTATGATATAAGTATACACTTTTCAAAGCATTCATATTTAATTTAAATAATATGCATTTAGGTATCATAGTTGAATCAGATTTGACACGTAGTGCATTTTAAAATGTCTCAAGATGAGAGTCTGTTAAAGAAAAGATTGCTATTAAACAAAGAGCAATAAAAAATAAAATGAAAAGCAGAATAAATAAGTTTTAAAAATTAACGTGCACGAAACCAGAGCAGATTCTGATTAGCTAGATGTGCAATCATGATTTACTAGCCTATTTGCTCTGCTTTTCAATAAATAACATGGTGTCAATGGGGCAACTGTCATATTATAATGAATGCGGGCTACAAAGTGGTCCATATAACAATATATCATCAACTCCTCTCCATCCCCCTTCTATTTTAGAGCAAACTGTGTGCAATAAGATGATAAAGCTTCCTACATTTTATTAGCCATATTTCTAAAAACTGTGGATCATGCGAATTGTCTGGTTCTTCCCCACCTCCCAGTTTACTAGGATTGGTGACATTGTCATAGTCTTATCTGTTTAAAATAATGACATGTGGTAAGATTTCAACTTAGATACCTGATAGTGGATATCAATTAGCTACCATTGACAATTGCTTCATGAAATAGGGCTGCATCTGTGGGTTCAGGCTGTTGCTTCTAAATACTGATATACTGATACCTTCTCTACCAACACTTTGCTTCTAAAGAGCAAAATCTGATTCATTAACAGAGATTTTCCCTCCAGCCTTGGGGGGTAAAATTTCTAAAACTGCCCTTCAACTTCTTCTCTGTTGAATGATATCATTTAATTTTACATCACATTTGTGTAAATCTGAATTCTACCTGTTTGATAACTAGGAAATTAAACAGACAATTTTCTATATTCATATATTTATATGTATTTAATTTACATTAGGTATTTAATTAACGCTTGTGGAATGAAGTATTCAATTACACATCTAGAACCATTTCATTCTTTCTGCCTATAATGTGGTTCCCTGGGTAGAGTCCTCTCTCTCTCTCAGCACACACAAACCCCAGGATCAGTTTCTCAAATGCTCTTCCATTCCAAAATCAAACACAAAAGAATGTCAGCTACAGTTTGAAAAGATGAAGCAATGAAATAAAGTGCAGGTACATGTGTATCTGCACATGTATATGGGTTAGATCTGAATTAAACTCAGGCATAAACCTTCATGTTAGTTTACTTTAAGGAAAACATGTCCTAACAGCCACATTCAAAAAGAACTCACAAGGCTTACAGACCATTAAAGCTTTTATAAAACACAGTCAAATGACAATTGCAAATGAGTTAAGAAATGTATTGATTAACTGTCACTATTAAAATCATGGGTTTAACAAAAACAAAAACAAAAACAAAAAAAAACCTCAGGGCCAAGGTAAATGCAAACTGTAGAGTCTTATAAATGACAAACCAGAAAATACCTTCAGCAGCCATAATTGCACAGGCATGATAGTCAATGTGTATATTGTGAGTAGAGAAAAGTGAGCAATTCTTAAAAGAGTCAGCATAACCAGAGAACCATGCTCTCAGAACCATAGTAACCAGCCTTATGTTTTTTTGCACACAAGAGGCAATTCAGAAAAACATGCAGGTTTACAAACCACATTTTTTCATTACCTTTTTTTTTGTATCACTCTAATTAGATTTCATGATGAACACATGCATTCTCATGGGGGAAACTGCCACTTAACTGAAGAGAAGACTATTAATGAGGTAATTGACATTGTTTCAAGCCACAAAAATGTGAATAGCTGGGTATATTTCATATGTTGACACTGGAAGTTGAGAAGCTCATTGTGCCACATTCCACTCGAGAATTTCTTTATTAATCACCAGAACCAAACTCGTGGTAGTCACTTCAGCAAGCATATATTATGTATTTATTCTTGTTTTTATAGCTTATGCACATGACGTTTCCTCTGCTTTCAATATATATTTTTTTCCTTTACTAAGGGTAATTTTTGTTGAGATAGTCATTGCCTTAAATACTTTTTATACATCAACTCCTTTTATCCTCTCAAAACTAACAATAATAGTACCACCTACTTCTTCTGCATATTCAATGGCTTATTTATACAGTGCTTATGATACTGCACAGCACAAAGAATGTGCTTTGTAAGTGTTTGTCCAACAACCATATGAAGTAGGTTATATGTGCTATCCTCATTTTATAGATGAGGCAACAGAAGTAGAGGTAGATTAACGACCTCCCCAGGGATCACAAGCTAATAAATGATGCTGCTGGACTTTATACATATCAGTAGTGTAACTACAAAACCTAAGTTCTTAATTATTCTTAACTGCTAGGTTCTGCCTCTTATAAGGATTGCATGGATTGCTCCTTCAACAACTTGATCCTAAACATGTCTTCCAAGAAGTTTTCCAGAATTGACATCTACGCACATACTAGATGGTATGTTTCTTGAGAATACGAATCATGTTCTGTCACATAGTAATCTCCTACAGGCTACTCTCTTCACTGATCTGTACTCAGCAAATATGTACTGCATGCACAACTGGCTATGTAGATTGATGGCCTTGTAGGCATAATATACGAGATAACATTTTAACTTTAAAAAATTAACAGATATGCATTGAATATTTCACGCTTAATGACACAAATATACATTCACTTTAATTATCCTTTTATTTTTTATTTCTGAGTAGATGATACCTAGGTAACTGTTCAAAGACCACTCTTTCTGTACCTACCTTTACCAAAAAGATTTCTAAAAACATGCACTGAAAGTCATGTGTGCATATTTTGGTATTTTTTGAAAAATGAATAATAGTCTTTACAGACAGAGATTTGGGTTTGTGTCCCAGCCCTTTCACTATGTATAGTACTAGTTGTAAGTTCTGGAAAAAAAATTTCTTACACTTTATGAACCTCAGTTGCCTTAGCTTTCAAATGGAAATTGCAATATCTATTTAATAAAGTTGTGAGGAGAATTAAATAAAACAAAAGAATAGCTGGCCCAAAGCAAGCACTATATAGTAAGTTTGTAAATTGCTTTGCAGGCTTTTTACATGGAAGTGACATATAAGTTAAAAACCCACAAACATAAAAATGAACTTAACTGTAACTTTATACGGGTTAAATATGTGGACTTTCTTTGCATTTGTATCTTTCTAATACTAAGGTGAAAATGTATCCTCATTGTTTATATACACATTGACTGCAAAAGGCAGGAAACATAAGAGAAAAATCTAGAGTAGCACTGGGAAGATTCAAGTTAAAAATAAGAATTCCTAGCCTGGGCAGCATGGCAAAACCCCGTCTCTACAAAAAAAAATACAGAAATTAGCTGGGCATGGTGGTGTGTGCCAGTAGTCCCAACTATCTGGGGGGCTGAGGCAGGAGGATTGCTTAATCCCGGGTTGTCTAGGCTGCAGTGATCAGAGATGGTGCTGCTATACTCCAGCCTGGGTGACAAAGCGAGACCCTGTCTCAAAAATAAAGTAAGATAAAAATTTCCTGAGAGTAATCAACAGTCAGATTACAGGACCCCTAGGACTCCTCAGATGACACCCTCTTGTAAGCGTCATGGTCTACAACATTCGGTAGTTTGAAAATCTCTAGACTTTCTTGATGAGGCATATCCATTTCTGGGTGAATCCCCCAAAGAAGAAACCTCCTGCCTCTTATTTCCACAGTGATGGCGTAGGTCAATTATTGCCTGAAGTGGAGCATGCTGGGAATAAGTTCCAGAATGGCTTCTAATATACTAGATATGCTGGAGGCTCAGTTGGACCGAGGGTGGATTATTGATAAACTGTATTACTGTGATGCATTTTTTAAAAGCATATGTTTACTCCCATAAGGCACTGTTCCAAGGCTGTCTGAATGTTCAGTGCATTTGTTTTATTTATGTATATAATCCATGTCCCAGAGAATCCTAACCACAATATGACAAAATACACTGACTTTCTATCAGTTCTGCTTCCCTTTCACGAAATTTGTAATGAATATTTATGATTCTAAACTCAATATAGGTCCTTGAAATAAACAGTAGTGCTGCCATGGCTTTAATGAGGTTATCGAATGGAATAGAACTTATGATCTGCCATTGTGTTTTAAAGAAGGATCATCCTTAAGAGTGAAGCCTTCTTTGGGGCACAAAGAGTGAGAAAGAGGCAGCAATGATGCTTGAAAGAAAGGAAGAAGAAATGGCAGAGAAAAAGGGAGGAAAGAAGAAAAGACAGAGAGGGAAGGCGAGAACAGCTTCTATATCCATCTACAAGCCAGAAGCCAAATTTAAAGAATATGCTACATTTATCCAAGTCATATTCACTATTCTTTTAAGGTACTGGCAGCCACCCCATCTTATTAAACATTAATTTTAAAAGCCTGTCAATGCTTGGCCTAGTCTGACCTGCCATTTTAGAATTTTAAAACAGTAAAAAAAATAGCCATACAAAAGTACATTAATACCTTTTGATATGTTAGAAATGATCCAAGAACTTAAGCACTTAAACCACTGTGGTCACTTCTCAAAAGTACCCAATGAAATTTTGACCCATTCCTTGTCATTGCTGCATGCATTCTTTGAGCTTTTATGGAAAGGAAACTACTTAGGGCCACCATCACAGTAATGCAGCAGTTAAGCAAGAAGCATCAATAACAGCAATACAGATTTCTGACATGTTTTCTTTTCTCTGGCTTGCTGACAATCCTCAGGAAATGAAGCATGTGGTTTTGATGAAGTAGTTCCTTAAATTTTAATGTGGCATTGATCTATCTTAGGATTCCTAAAGGTTCATGGGCAATACACTAAGGGAGGAGAAATAACAACAAAAAAAGATAAAACATACTGAAAGTTTAGTTCTATCAAAACATTCTGTAAAGTGTAAGTTAGAAATGGTACTACATTACACCAAAACATAATATTGATAATCTTATGGTTCATATCACAGATTTTCAAAGTTAACACTGAAAAGTGGATCACATAAATAATATGCCTTGTCCATAGCTGAGGCATGACTCAACAATGTCAAAGCACTAGAGGGAGGAAGGAAAGCAATGGTGATATTACCTAGTGTCTAATGTGGTACTCTTTGTGTCAGATATTGGAAACATCTTCTACTCCATTGTCTAAAACAGGAACCTTAAAATAAATGGTATGGGTTGTCCTCATGAATACAACACATCTACATCTATTCACCAAGCGCTGTCCATTCAACTTTATATATGCCTTGTACATCTCACCTCATCCCTCTTTCACCATTTTATTTGTCAGGGTATTCGTCCTCTGTCTCCTAAGCCCCACTCCAGCCTCTGTGCCACTGAATTTTGTCTTCCCAAACTGCCTACTGCAAGAATTATTTTCCTACAACACAGATCTCAAATAATTACTATTTATAAGCTGTTGATAGCTTCTATTTCCTACAAAGTCGAAGCACGTTTCTACAGTATTCAGAAAACCCCAAGTACCTGTCAGCCCAAATATTCTGCACTGTGCTCTGTTTCCTCAACCACAACAGAATCCTGAACAATCCAAAATCCCTTTCATGTTGCTAAAACTGGGCCTGTATTGTTTCCTCCTACACTGCCTGATAAAACCGTACTCTTGATCATAGTCAAAGACCTTCTCCCCTAGAGTAGCCACTGCACCAAGGTAAGGCAATATCACTCCTTTGTCCTTCAGTAATTCTTGGGATATATCTCTATCAACTAGTTGTGATTGGTTTGGGGGCTTCATTTTTGAATGGCAAAGTTAACGTATACCATCCACCCAAAAAGGATGTTTAATACTTGAGTGTATTCATTTTTAAAGGAAAATAATGTCTTTGAGTTGCCTGTGATATCTCTCAGTGAAATATTACAACTACAAATCTGAAGTCTCCCAGGAGAACATTAAATCAGATTTCAGAGCTTGTGTTTAAATTTTTAAATGGAGGGAGAGCACACACAGGCTACACTTGGTGGGCAATGACCACAGAAAATATGAGGTCAGCTTTATGAAGAAGAGCTAAAAGAGAAAGATTTCCCAGAAGATGGAAGGAGAATCACATATATGAGGGAAGCAAAAAGAAAAGAAAGAAAAAAAAGAAAGAAAAAGAAAGAAAGAAAGAAAGAAAGAAAGAAAGAAAGAAAGAAAGAAAGAAAGAAAGAAAGAAAAGAAACCCCGCTTTAATTACAGACTATCAGACAGCCAACCATCAAGAGTGGCTCTGCCTTTGCTATGACTGATATTTCTGTGAAATCCTTGGAACTTACTGGCTTCTCCAGATTCTGGGTTCTTTATTCCAAATTTGATGAGGAATAAAAGGAAACTGCTTTTGCTGAGCTAAACAAGAAAAGCACTTTTGGAGTGAAATGTAAATGATAACCCTAAAATTAGAGAAATTGGAAATTCTCATTTTTGGTTGGGTGCTATTTGTTCTGCAGAGGCAGCACTTTCGGACCTATGCTGAGTTAGCCCTATCCTATTCTAGGATAATTTAAGAGCATTAGACTTTCTACTAATGTAACCCCCAAGATCCTAGCTCTTGATATTATCAATCTAATAGTAACCAGGTGTTTCCATAATATGATTTCAAGAAGCGTCTCATATTCTGATCTCTGGAAGGCATTTCTTCAAATGGTTCTCGCTATCAAAGACCCCTGTACGCCGAGGTAGCATCATATTTGAATTTGCAGGGACTTTATTGTAATCTCAGCAGTATCTGGCTGTCAGCAAGGAGATGGCATAATGGACTATAATCATTTTGCACACAGTAAGGACAGGTCTAGCAGAAAATGTTTAATTCTAGGTGATGGCTCTTGCAGAGTCAGTAAAGGGCACGTACTAATAAGGAACTGCAAAAAGTACCGGTGACGACATGCTTGCCTTGAAGAGCAAGCTCAGCAGATTTGCCACAGCTAATAGAACCATTACCGCTACATGTCAAGCTATGAGAAATACCAAAGGACATAGGCATCGGAGTGAAAGAGATAAGAAGAAAGCAACAACAACAAAAGGAGATAAATCAGAAGACCCAAATCATGCGTCCATATTTTTACCAGCTGAAAGTTGTTAAATCAATCATGTTATCAACCCTGCGAAACAAAAAGGTGCCAAAAAGCTTGCACAGGACAATCTCCATGTTTTAATGTGTTATAAATATCACATACAGTAACCAAACTGTTCACTAGATGAATATCTGTGCAAAGCTCATTTCTGGTGATGCCTGTATTGTCAACTGCCTCTGCATCTGGGCTCTAAGGCTTTTATCTTTGTTATTTAATGCTTACTTTTTTTCCCATTCTTACTCACATATAAAACGCAAAACGCTGCAAATGAAGAAAAGGAAAATGCATGAGAAGGATCCTGTTGCTTTCAAAAGAGAATTAATTCTACACACTATTTCTAAAGGTTTCTGTTACCACTAGTAAACTGAAAGTCAAACGGGTTCTTCAGAAAACAGAGGGGTAGTCCAGGAATAATATCCAGATTTTAAGATCTTGTGTAGATTATCCCCTGCACACTCCCCACAGTTGCATTCTGTAATAAAGGCAATCTTTCTTGTGCAACGACCACAAGAAGCACCAGTGTTTAAAAGCCCAGTATTTGAAATGTCTAACTAAAAAAAATATAAATTTTTAATATAAAGAGGTGGAAGCACAAAATAAGTAAACCATGACGGATTCATCAAAATGCACACAATATCCCCACAGGAATGTAAAGTAGCTATTTAAGGCTTACAGCACCATTTAACAGGCAGAAAAATAATAACACAAACCAAAGATGAAAATGCAACACCTGACCTTTTACGCAGCTCACTGTTACTCTGTGCCAGGCTGTCGCTGTTTAATGCAACACAACAATAAGAAAAGGTCTCTGGATGTGGCGTGTGGCATTCCAAACCAAGCGGTCGCTGGCCTGCACTCTAATACATTTATAGCATCCAGTCCCCCGTCAGGCAAAGCTTCAAATTTTTACTCATTATTTTGAGTAAATGAAATTAAATAATAGAAGTTGCTTGCAAATAAATGTGAAAGTAGGTGCTCTTTGAAAATGAATTTGCTTAGGATGGGAGGGCACTCTCATGACCTCACTATCAAGGAGTTTAATTAGTCATGCCTGGAAGAGAGAGGAAATGCTCGGATTACAGACCTGCCCTTTAAGGACTTACTGTGTCTGTGCCATCACCCAATATCTGAGATACCGATCCTTTGTGGTCACCAGTTACTATGCTGCTATGAGACGGGGCTTAACTCAATTTATCTCACTCTTAATTTAACCGTTAATAAAAACTGAGCATCGAGGAACATAGCTCAGAAAGTTCTGAATAGTGCCTCTGGGATACACATTTTATCCTTCCCACTGTTTCTATTCTTGTTACATCAGTATGCAGAAGCCATTTCAACTGAATATTCCTAGAAACAATAAAATTGTATGCAGAAGGATGGGTTTGAGTTTAAATAAAAAGTTTTGAATTCCGGCAATTCAACTTTCATGCATACAGCAGCAGTGTCCTAAAAACCCTGGGTTCCCATGAACACAGACCATTTATCACTGAAGATTATTAAGGAAATCTGTGAAGAAGCAAGGGTATCTCTTATTTAAGACTAAGAAGACAAGTGCATTTGTAGTAAGAGGAACACTGCCTTATACCTATTTCAGGCCCGCCTAAGGGGTGGGAAATCTTAAGCACACAGGGCTATGCCCAGCATCTGAACGAGACCTTGAGAAGGCCACCATCCTTAGCTGTATATCAGAACCAGTCTAGCCTCATTTTTATTTTCTGGACATTGTGCCAAGCTACAGGCACACCAAACGCCATGAGTCAACTGTGCAATTGCACATCTTTCCTCCCACATCTAAATGGGGATGACCCCTTTCCTCTGCATGATGTTGGTTCTTCTGGAAGCCTCTAAGTTCAAGAAAGTGGATAAAACTTATTTGACCCATCGCTTGGCTGACAATGTGGAGAAAAACACTTTAGGTGATTTTCCAGAATCTGCAAAGAGGAGGTAGAATAGTAAAGACTTGATTTTTAGAATCAGACATACCTGAGAGTGAACAGAGTGAGATCATTTACCAGTTACAAGGAGGCAGAGAGTGACTTAACCTCCCAAAGCCTCAGTTCCTCATCTGCGAAATGGGTCAAATAACAGTACCTGTCTCACACAGTCATTGTGACAATTCATAAGTCCTTAGCACAAGCGACTGACATTAAGTGCTCAAGAGGTGTTGTACGTTGTGATAATGTTCCAGTATCAATATTTAAGCCATTAGTGTCATTTTTTTTAAATGAGGCACAGAAAAATAATTCCATTATACGAACAGTGCAGGTGAGAACCTGTACTTAAAATACCATGCAAAATGCAATAACAACCGCTCAAATTTTCTTTTCTGTAATTTATGAACATTGCATTTTCCTCATGTGTCATCGCTAATAAAGTCCTGTGGCCTGTGGTGTTTTTGCAAATGTGCTAAATAGATCAATTACACATTAAAATATTCATATTCACATGAAAACATGTCCCCCTCCCCATTTTCTCCTAGATTAGCTGTATTTTTATAGTCTGATCATCATTTATATATGATGTGATGGTTGTGACCTACATATTCTCAAAACTTCTTTATTCCTTAAAAAAAAAAAAGCTAGTGTTGTTTACTTCAGTTTTCTCTTTGCCACAGTAATATGCTCAGTTTCTCATCAGAATAATACATTACTATTTTTAAATCCATTTGAATATGATTTATCATCTTTCACTGTTTGCTGCCAGTGTGGTTCTTCATACACAAGAAGTAGTCAAATACGCAACTCCTTGTCCAATCAGACTCTTCACAGTGGTCAAACTTAAGTATGAAGAACCGTTCAGTTTAATGTGTCACTTCCTACATATTCCTAGAGAGTTACAAAAAGAACTATTTTCATTTTTTAATAAAATGCTTGAGTCAAAAGTATGAAAACTAAGAAAACTAAGATAAACTAGCCCCCTCCTGGGGCTTTTTAGACAAGGACATTTTCTCACACACAAAAAGTATCTATTTTATTTTACTATTTATTTTGCAACTTTGGGCCTGTTTTGAAAGCATTTCCATTATTTTCTCTCTCTTTTCCTGTATTCTGTGTTGCTGTTTTCTTTAATAGCAAAGGAATTTTCCTATCATTGAGTTACCTAAAAATGCTAATTGAAAGTCCAAGAGTATTATTTTGGATGTTGAATCTTGACCTATTAGCATTTTTACTCTCTTAATTGTTCTGGTCAATGACTTTATGAGAATTCAAGACTCTATTAACATATTTAGAGCACCCTTACAAGGCAGGACATGTTTCCTATCTGCTCTACTGCTTTGAACTAGATTTATTCAGAACTTGTTTATGGCAAGACTACTGCTCTTGAAGATAGGAGAGACACCATTACACATATTTGCCCCCATCCTCTCCCAAAGATCTTTAGAATAATTTGCTATAGGATTTACTTTAAAAAAAAGAGAGTAAGCTCTTTGTCCGGCCCAATTACAGAAATTTGTTCACCATACCTTATTACAGAAAAGTTCTACATATTGAAAAATGATCTGAGCAAAATCCACTAAACAAATAATTTCATAACCAACTTTAACTTAGTTATTCAAGAGACTATCATATCATAACACCCCCATCAAATTAATGGCAGGGATAGACAATCTGAAGATGAATCATTTAATTTGTCCTTAGCAAAATGGCAACGAAGTCTATTTTTACTTTATCTATTCAATTTCCCCCTAACAATGTTGAACTCTTGTACGAGCACAAAACCATCTGCACTTAATTAATCACACAATCCACCCAAACATTATCAGATCCCAAGAGAATGAAAAAGTGTATATATAGTTAAATAGAGTCTTCATGTAACATATTTAAATCAGAGTCTATCTAAATGATCTAGAAAAAGCAGCACCGCTCTACCCAACCAGTGAAATCTCTAATTTCAATGCAGCAGCACAGAGAGCCAGGCCTAGGTTCCCCACCACAACTTTTTATCCTCATGACACTTATTTTTCTTCCCTAAAAGACACTGTTTACACTGAAGGTCTTCATACATATGATGGGAAATTTCTAGAAGACTTTATCCACTATGAGGCGTGGCTCCTGTACCCTCACAGAAAACAAGAAACACATCACCTTAAAAAAGCACTCAGCAATGTTCTGTGCTCTGTGGATCACAGGTCAGCCACCTCTGTCTCATCCTGTGACAACAGGAATGATGCACTGTGAAAGGTGTCTTTCCCTTTCCAGTTAGAATATGGAAACTCAAAATGGTTAGGAATAGAAACAATTACAGCAAAAATCAATCAGATGAAATTTTAGAACTATAAGTGTAGGGAAAGGAAAAGAGATTGAAAACCTCTCTTTTGAGCCCTGTTTTGTAATCTTCCCTGCCAGTAGTCCACTGGATTTCAGGTATTGTCATGCTTATTTATTATTGGTCATATCATCCCTTCAGGGCTAGTTTCCTGGGATCATTAAGCTGCATACATTGGAAAAACAGTGCCTTGGGAAATTGGTGTTCCAGATTCTAATGCAAATCCTGTAGTCAGTCCTGATTTTCCAGTTCTATGGAGCAAATCTGAGGGTTACTATGTTTGTATGGTTACATATACATATATGGAGAATTAATTATGATCATTGGAATTGTTAGATTCTCTTCAAAGGGAAAGCTGCTCTCTCATTACAGGGAGAAATCATCTGGTGTTTAGAAGTGAAAAACAACTAGTCCCATATTATGGAGAGAAGCCTCATTTTCTTGACCATAAGGCTTCCTTTTGGCATATGATAACTAGAAATATGGAAGCTGAGAAACAGTAAATAATTTTCCTATTCCGCTCCATAGACATTCCTAACATCTTGCAACTTAGATTCTAATGGGTGAGAAAGAAGTAAGCCAAATAAATAGGTAAATATCACACATACATACACTATACATATATATCCCAAGCTGGGTTAAGGGGAAGGGAAGAAGAATCGGGTTTGGGGTATAGAAGGAAGGTGCAATTTCAAATAGAGTGATCTGAAGGAGCTCACTGCTAAGACGACCTCAAGGAGGAAACATATTGAGCTCTGAGGAAATTTGGAAGAAATGGCTCAAAAGGCTAAGCAGGTACAGATCCCAGACAGGGACTAGACCTGGCCTTGTTGCAAGAACAAGGAGGAGGCCACTGTGGCTGAAGCTGAGTGAGAAGAATGTGGCAGGAGTGGACTTGAGAAACCAGGTCCTGTAGGACCTTGAAGCTTTTGGCTTTAACTTGGACGAGATGAAAAAAATCTCTGGAGGCATCTAAGCAGAGGAGTAATTTGAATTGTGTTTTAAAAGAAGTGTTCTGGCTATGGTTTTAAAAATAGAGTGCTGTAGGGGCCAGGGTTGGAAGCAGGGAGACCAATTTGGAGTCTTTTAGATACTCTTTGCCAGGCAGAAAAGAAAGTAGAAAATGAAACAGAACAACACAATAACATGCATGCCCTGATCTGAAACCACAACAAAAGCCCTCTAAAAAAAAAAAATCCACCATCTCCTGAAAAATGCTGACAGGTCAATTTTCCCAGAGTTTGAATAGTCGTCTCAGAAGGATGAGTATTAAAAACTGCATGTTCTTCAACAAATTACATAAGTCTCTAATGTTCCATTTACTTTATCTCATTCTTATGTATATATTTCACACCTACTTATTTATTGACATTTTTAGAACAGATATACACAGACAAAAGGACAAATTAAGAATCAAATGTTTCATGCATGACACAGCCTCTTATCTTAGGACCAACTAATAATTAAACTAAAATCTAAAAACCAAATTTCAAAATACTAAAATAACAACTCAGCATACTGAAACATAGAGAATGAATCTAAAATGCTTGAGCACTATAAGTAAAAGCCTCAGAAACTGTATATCCTTGAGCCCTCACAACATCCTATGAGATAGATGGAAAAGAAAAATCTAAACTACAAAAAGTGAGATGACCTGCTTAAGGTCCCATAGCAAGGAAATATCCTGCATCTATTTAAATCAGGTTTCTAAGTCCAGGTGCCATTTTCTTCTCCTATATCACAACTGTCATGCTCTTATTTGAGAATTTCTTTATTTAAATTCCTCAAAATAGAGATTGCATAGCCAAATAATCAAATACCTAAGGATGTTTGGTATTGTGAATGACTTCTCTTGATATGACCAGTCTGTACTCTCTATGTGCTCGCTGAATTTCTGGCAAAGTGATGCAAGAATAGATACTATGCTAACTCATAATGAAGCCAGCTGATGAAGTTCTTTCTTCTACATTGGAATGCAAGCAAAAGGCCTTTAATCTCAAGACCAATGAGTAAACCCAACAAATGCCCCTTTTCCCTATTCTTTCTGATAAATATCCCATGGATCAGCTTATTATTATTACTATTATTATTTTCCTTCTAACTCTTCATTGTGCAATTCTGGCTCAAATTCACTATAGAAAACATCTTGAAAAATGAATATACATTTTTGTATCATGTATAATCGCTGTTTGGATAAAAAGTGTTGTGACTTCTATTGCCTAAATGAAGAGAGGAAAAAATGTTTCAAAAAATTATTGATTTCTCATTGTAAACATATGAAACTCTACTCCCCAAATTTAAGAGAAGTTAAAAAAAAACTCATTCCAAAATATCACCTTATTTTATAAAGAATTACAGCACAGATTTAATTTAAAAGATGCAACATAATTAAAGGGTAAAGTCCATGCTTACATATTTTAAAAGGTCAGTGTCAAAAGTTGTCACAAGAAAATGTGTTTCAAATTGCACCTTTTGAATTTAAATTCCTTCTTAAACGTTTCCCTACAAAGTCAATCACTGCAGGACAGAAGTACTTCAGAGATTTTAGAACTGAAAATTTATTTTAAAGCAAAATATGCCACTAGCAGCATTATACAAAAACTCGAGAGAGAACATGACATCATTTGAATTTCTTTAAATATGTACAGTACAATATATTTTAAAGCACATTTGAAGCTCATTTCACCTAATTTAACTAGATATATTACCTACATTTACTATTAAAAAAATCAAGAAGATATTTTAAAAGGATGAACGAAACCAATAATGTATCTATAAAATAATGGAAATTAATAATTAATCAGCAGTCTCACTGGAAGAGTGATCCTTTGTAATTCAGAGGTCCATTCATTAATTTATTGAATGAGTTCACTTGTATTGTTTCAAACACCTTTTCTCAAACTTCTAGCAGTAGTGAGATACTCTTAGAGTTGGTAGCTAGGCAGACATTAGCAGGGCAGGACAGGGCCCTCCCCTGAGGAATGTCAGGCGACCATCAGGTGATGATCAGGCAGTTGTTAAACTGTCTCTCTAAAATAATAATTGGTCACAGCTGGCACCAGCTGAAACGCAGGTTCCCAATAGATAGAAAAACTTGAAGCTAGTGACCAGCAGCTTCCCAATAAGATCTCATGAGTTGAGTAAGTGGGCTCCCACATGTGCACTGAGGCAAAATGGCAGAGTTTCACTGGTGTATGATCTTCCTTTAGGAACGCTCAACTGGTAAGGGATAAACGCCTCAAATGAGCATGGGCGCAACGTCAGTAAACACACCGCGCATGCGTCCTCTCCCCAAAGCTGGCAGGCCACAGGCATGTGGACAGCCTGCTCCAAGGGAAGAATCAGGAGAAAAGAAATACGAATGAAAACCCTGGAAACATGTCATTGTATAAAACCCCAAGTCAAGGGTTGGGTCGGATGGAGCACTTGGATCTAAAGATGCCTGCTTGGTCCTTTTCCAAGTGTAGTTTACTTCCTTTTGTTCCTGCTCTAAAACTTTTTAATAAATGCTCATTCTTGCTCTAAAACTCATTTCGGTCTCTCCCTCTGCCTTAAATCTATTTCTGCCCCTCAGCCTAATTATTTCCTCTGAAGAGGCAAGAATCCAGTTGTTGCAGACCCATATGGGTGGATTCACCACTAGGAACAGTACTGGGTGTATATATGCATGCACATATACACATATAATCCTCACAGATTTAAAGACCTATATATTTATAATATTCGTTGTTCAACTTACAATTGAGCTGTCTTCTCTTTTTTATTCATATACTGCTATTTACTTTGTGCTTGTTAATCTGTCTCAAAGCTGTACTCTTTGAGCCCATCTAGTACAAGGAAAGAGACTTACACTGTTTTTTACATTCCCATCACGTCAAACATAATATAGGAAGGCAGATGCTCAATTCATGAGTCTTAATTAACACATTTGCTTTAATAAAAATTATGGGGAAAAAATGACTCTAATTCACTCTTACATTCTTACATTAGAAATTAAATGTGAGGAGCTAGTAACTTTTTCCAAAACCTAAAGAATATCTTTAATTAATACATCATATAAAGTTTATACCAATATTTTAAGCCTTAGAACTCTTTCCCAAGAGGAAAGAAACAGTTTGATTTGTTTCCATATCTTTGTAGCAATTATTAAGTGAGAGAGTAATGAATGGTGAATAAAAGTCAACAGAGATTGTCAACACAAAAGGGCTTCCTTATATAAAGAGAAAATTCAAGTAGGTAAAAAAAAAAATTTCTTAAGCCAGAAAAAGGTAAAAATATATTACCAACAACAACGTTCAGAGAAGAAAAAGTAAATAAAAGAGGAAATACTGCATTTAATATGGTTTTAAAAATTCACTGAAGAGTAAAATAACTAAAGGAGCTCACAACTAAATGAGCTAATAATAGAAATTCATATGACGAATTGACATTTTTACTGTGAATCTGATATGAAATTAAAGCTGCAGAAAAAATTGCAAGGCATAATGAAAATAATTTTCAAAATGTGATTAATGGTGTTTGCTTTCTTCAATATATATTTAATATAGGCATATTACTTATATTTATATATACACATATATATACACACACATACACACAAACACACCTTTATTGGCTCACATGTAAATCTAGCTATTTACATATTTATGTAAAAATTGCCTATATGTAAAATAAATAAATGTTACCTATCTGTAAATATACATAAATACAGGTAATAAATTATGATATTATAATGCATTTGCTTATCAAAATATAAAAAAATAGTACAAAGTCGGGATAAAAATTTCATAGCTTCAGTCACAGATAAAACTAGGCATATTATTTCAAATAATTAACCCAATTCCTCAAAAAATAAAGTAAGCCAATTGGGCGCAGTAGCTCATGCCTGTAATCCCAGCACTTTGGGAGGCCGAGGCTGGCAGATCACGAGGTCAGGAGTTCGAGACCAGCCTGGCCAACATGGTCAAACCCCATCTCTACTAAAAATGCAAAAATTTGCCGGGTGTGGTGGCAGGCGCCTGTAATCTCAGCTACTCAGGATGCTGAGGCAAGAAAATTGCTTGAAACCAGAAGGCGGAGGTTGCAGTGAGCAGAGACCGTGCCACTGCACTCTAGCCTGGACAAAAAGAGTGAAACTCCATCTCAAAAGATAAATTAAAATAAAGTAAGCTTCTGTGGACCCAGTGACATTGACTTGAAGCAACCTTCACTGACATCCTAATCATGAGTTTAGTATCTTTCCTCTACACTATATGATGCACTACTATTAGTCATATCATACTGTATTTCCATTTTTCTACCAGAGTGTACATTTCTTGAGGGTAGAGATTGTGCCTTATACAGTCCTACAGTCTCTCACTTTAGCATAATGTTTTGCCAAACCAACATTTTCTTAAGTGAATAAATAACATTTATTTTGGAGGATCCGGAGATTGATAAAAGTCTTGCAAAATCACTCAGTGAGTAACACACCAAAAGGAACAGTTCACTTTTTACTAATGCCTTTGTCTGCCTCCCCTGAATGAATTTCAGAGTTGCAAACAAATATGAAACAAATGGGGAAAAATGTGTTTTAAAAGCTAATAGATCTATCTCCGTATTTAGTAAACATAGATTGCAATATCCAAGAATCCAACTGCTTTCTTATATGAGAGGCAGGTATTCTTTAGTTCTGAAGATTCCCAATATGACGCACCATACACAGGCACAGGCTTTTATTTCCAGCAGCTCTCCTATAGGCTAAGATTGATCTGCAAAAGTTCTAGTCAGGATAGAGCTAGACACTGGAATTCTGATTGAGTTGCCTCATCTCCCTAGATGTGTTAACAACCAGAAGCCCAGTATATCTTCATAATGCTTAGAATTATGTTGCCTTCATTTTCTAATTAAAGGTCTGATTATATTTATGACAGTTAGAGAATTTAATATGTGCATGTTTACTTAGTTGAAAAATTAAATTCATAAGCTCACCTACTATTCACTACAGCTTTTATAATAACAAGAAAAATGTAAGTAGCCTTAATGTTATTCACTCAAAATAAATTAGATGAAAAATGTTTTCCCATCATTATACAAAGGGGAAAAATAGAAGGTAATACTGAGAACAGGGTTTAGAAAATACCAAGAGAACCTACCCTTTTAGAATTTGATTAAAGCTGAAATGGAATTAACACAATAGCATATACTAGATTAAAGTTTTGATTTATGCTCTCATATTTTGAAAATAGCTTAACAGAATTCATCAATATGAATTGTATTACTATTCACTGTTGAATTTGGATTTGGAGTTTATTCTAGAAAAAGAAAGTTTATTTGTTTATGACTAAACACTTCCATACAATATACTTAAGAATTAATGTCCTGACTAGGGTATTCAACTAGTCCTGAGTTAATTTCTGAGGGTCAAAATGTTACATTATTTTTCATGTAAATTTGAAATGATATATTTCTAAGTATTACTTTCAAAATACTTAAGGATAACAATAAAACAAATATTGGTAAACATATAATCACTTGTAAGTGAAGATTTCAGGACTTGAGGATGATCTCAAAACTGTGCTGTCTCCTACCCTACTCTCAAATACATTACACAGACTAGAACATCAAGAGTTATACAACGGTAAACTTTTAAACAGTTTTGTTTATTTAAATAGTCTAGTTGTAAAGCTTTAATTCTCAGAGACCTTTAAGATTCAGGAGCAGTTGCCTCATTCGCCATTCTTGGAATAGGCATATTTCTTCAATAATGTAACTTTTCATTCACATACTTTTGCTTCTATCCACTGACCTGATAAATCTTTTCATTTGAGGACCGTGTCTTGTGCATGTCTGAATTAACTCATCCTATACTTTCACAAGTCTGGATCTTGGCTTTGGTTAACCTTTCTGGCTAAAAAACCCTCCTATTCTCCACCTGGTGAAATATTATTATCACTTCAAGGCCCAGCTCCAGTGATCTGAATCTTCTCCTTCCTCTCTGACTTCCTTCTCCCAGTCAGGACCACATTAGGACTTTCATGGCCCCTAGTCTCTTTTGCCTTGATGGGACACTTTCATCACTAAAAACACTACAGATTATATTTTATGACTATATTGGTATAAAGATATTACATACTAAAACATTTCA
Source organism: Gorilla gorilla gorilla (assembly GCF_029281585.2). Classification (NCBI taxonomy): domain Eukaryota; kingdom Metazoa; phylum Chordata; class Mammalia; order Primates; family Hominidae; genus Gorilla; species Gorilla gorilla. The sequence continues at coordinate 38,947,611 of NC_073227.2, read as the reverse complement.
TTTTTCCTAAAAGGTCCTTGTTTCTCTTCTAACTTTAAAAGAAATTAAAATGTCACAGGACCCTAAAAGTATCATGTGACCAAAGCTCTGTACCTACTGTACCCTGAAAAGGGAGTCCTGCCCAATTGCTTCCCTCCAACATCAAATAGATTCCACATGACTTTTTTCCATAGCACTTCATTAGCACCCAGCACAGTGTTAGGCAAAGAAGGCAAAGAACAGCCCTTAATAATTGTTTGTTGAATGTTGCCAATTAAACTGTCATCCTTTCTTTATAGGTAATTGATTATGTTTGGCCTCCCTAAACTTACTGTGAGTTCCTCCACAAAAGGGCCAAGGCCTTATTTACTTTTATATATCTAGAGAATTATAAACTAATTGTTATATAATAAATGTCTGTTGAATCACACTGAATACAATTAAACTTATCTTTGCCAACTCCTATCAGGTGCCACTGACTGCCATCCCAGAGGAAATATTCTTCCAGTAGGAAGTACACCGTCCTTCTACATGAAAGGAATGTTTGAAGCTTCTGGCTGTCATTCAGGTTATCCAGTTGTCTGAGCCTCAGTTGTGACAGAAATGGACAAATAGCAATAATCCGTCATGGTAAACCATGATGCATAGTCACAATTAGCTTTTATGAGTTGTGGCCTTATGTTGCCATAGCACCTCCGCTGTAACTGTTAAGGTTTAAGTACAAACCACAAGATGAAAATACTTCACATGGTACAGAAAAGGAATTAGAAAATGAGAAGTTGGCCATATGTGGTGGCTCACACCTGTAATCTCAGCACGTTGGGAGGCCAAGGTGGGCAGATCACTTGAGGTCAGGAGTTCAAGACCACCCTGGCCAACATGGTGAAACTCCATATCTACTAAAATACAAAAATAAGCCGGGTGTGGTGGTGGGTTCCTGTAATCCCAGCTACTTGGGAGACGGAGGTGGGAGAATAGCTTGAACCGGGAGGCAGAGGTTGCAGTGAGCACAGATTGCACCACTGCACTCCAGCCTGGGTGACAGAGTGAGACTCCCTCTCAAAAAAAAAAAAAAGAAAATGAGAAGACGTTTTTTAAAAAATCATAATTTACAAGAGTTTTCATCATGTAATTATTCATTATAATTTTAGTTACTTTATTATGATGAAGAAATTTATTTTACCATTTATTTCCAATGAGTAGAAAAGCAAAAAAAAACTAAAAAAAGTATGAAATGTATTATATTAAGTGCAGATCTAATTAGTTATTAGCTATTTCATATTGCTATATGTCTACTTATTAAACTAAAATGAACTACAGATGTAACATATTCGCCCATCCATTTATTCAACTGACATGTAATAAATGTTTATTACGGATATTGTAGCAGACATAAGGAACTATATGTTACAAGATGTCTCAGTCTAGTGAGACAGATAGTCTATTATATTATACTCTGATAATTATTATGAGAAGTAAACATCTGTGCTAATGGAACATATGAGAGAGAATTCTAATCCTGATTCAGGTTTCAAATTAGGTACTTTAGGTTTTTGTTAATAAAATCTTCAAATGGCATTTTTAGCTATAAAAGCCATGAAAGAACTACAAAAGTGAAGTATAAAAAAGAAAACTTTAAAACTACCTGTAATCCTGCCACACTGAGTTAGCTGCACATTGAAGAACAAGAAAAACCTAGCAAGAGAAAAAAGAGATTTTGCACTCCAGGCATGTCCAAAAGCAAGTAAGAGTGACATGGCATCATAAAATCAGAAAAGGTGCTATAGCACTGGGGCCAGGGACACAATATGTGTTACATGTAATAAACACAAGACCAACCCATTCTGCCAACCCCGAGATGTTTACTACGGCATCGAAAGTAAAAAGGAAACGGAAAAATTTGTGTGTCCCTTGTAAAGAATACCCACGCAGCAGTAGATGAAGGTTAGTGAATATTCACAAGCCTCCAAAGGGCCAAGGTTCAGAATGACGTAGGGCTGGAGCAAGTCTACAAATTGTTTTTCCTCAGAAGTTAAATATTTTATTATTTGGGTGGACAATCATTGTTGCCCTATTTCAGAAACCTGCATGATCACAGCTACCTCTGAGTTCTAGAAGGGGCTTACTTCCACAAAATATTTTCAAATTCTTCATTTCTTTAATTATTCATAACAGCATTTATTATAGACTAGCAGAAAAAAATTCTTGCATTTGACCACCATAGAAACTGACTCTCAGAGAGATACAGTTTTCTCAAGGTCAGAGTTTCAAAATAACAAGGTCAGGAATGTCACTTCCCTTTCCCTCTTTTCAGGGGAGAGACTTAGGTATTCAAGACCTATTAATCCTACAGTTGGCAACACAGAGAGTTGGGGAGGGAAGAGGAAAGATGATTTGATAACTCTATCCAGATGATTGATTATGAGTTTTGCTTTTTTTGCCTTCATTTATTCAGATTATTGCTCTAATTTTCCATTTTGTTAAATATATGAGCTACATAACTATGTCGCTAATCCAATTTGATTTTTTAAAAGGTTGTAGACTTAATAGAGAATGTGAAAAGGAATGATAAACTCTATTTTGCCAGATACATTTGTATCTTTTCAAGAGTGACACAAATACAAATATTTCATAATTGCATATTTTCTTTTTTGAGGACAAATTGCCATTTTAGCATTAGAAACTGCTAATAGAATTACCAGATGGGTGCTTTATTTGCTTTTAAAGTGGGTTACAAATAGTAGCAATTAGTCACTGATGAAGACCTCTAAGTTGAGAGGTTTTTCAGGATTCGGCACCATGATAATTTTTGGTATCACTTGCAAAACAATAAATACAAAAACGTTTGTAAAAGCAACATATGTCTTGACAATTTTCTAATTATCTGTGTGTAAAATACTCAATTCTGCACAAATGGAACTTTTCACACGACACATTTGTACTCTAGAGCATACAAAATATTACTAGAAATTAGTGAGCCTATATTTCTACAATTTGTTTTTATCTGATTCAATCAACTCAGAGCCCAGTTATATGTATTTTTCCCCACAAAAAAAAGTAATTGCTTATATGAAAAACAGAAGGGAGGATGAGTGTTGAGCTGAAGGCTGAATTTACTTAGAAATATCATTAAAAAGGAGACTCCACTCTTTGTAGTGAAAATAAGAGGGAAAGGATGCCAGATTGAAATTAGCCAAATGGTGTTCTTTTAAGAATTGTGCCGAAGTTATCTTGAAGAAAAAAACAGCAGAGAAAGAGATGGAGATTTAAGCAGAATGCCCTGAAAAAGTTTTATTTATTTATTTTTTGGTTTTATTTGCCAATAAAGAAGCTAAAAAATAGTTGTTATTCAAACATCTTCTTAACAAATCCATTAAGAAAAATTACCGAATATTTTAGGCTAGGAAAGTGAATTTATAGCAGCTCTTTGGTCATACTTGAAATTTATCAACTGTGCTCTCCAAAATCAATTATTAATCTTTGAATTTAACCCGTTTTCAGTCTGTTTGTTCATTTAGTTAATACTAGCATCTCTTCATCTCTTCTATCCATCTGACAACCTTAGTACATATTTGGATCTCAGTCAGCTTCTACACACCAACACAGAGATGTGCCTACAAGCCCTCCCCTGCCTCCTACACCAGCTAAGAAAAGAAGATGCCCATGTCACTGTAGACTCTCCAGAGAGCCCGCTGTGACTGCATATACTTTTTTGTTCCTTCATGAAAAATGAAACCTGGGTGGACACCTCTCATGTATCAGAGAGTCTCCATAAATTTAAACTCTAATTAAGCATCTCAGTTTAGAATTTATGAAATAATTAAGATCAGAGCCTCTCTCTGAGCCCTCTCTATCAATGAGAATTTTGAAAGTGTGCCTATATCACCAAATTTCCTTTTTTTTTTTTTCACAAATAAATGTTGACTATGATAGTATGTGCTGGGTTAGCCCTTTGCTCCATCACATCTTTAAAAACGCAACCAGAACTCAAAAATAGAATATTTGTTGTTTCACGTTACGCATTAAAAGCCTAATTTTACCTTAAAATTTTAAGTGATTATAAAGAGTAGAGATTGAAAACATAACATTATTTTTACATTTGCTGAGTAAGAGTCTTTCTATTTTTGCAGAGGAAAGCTCATGATTGCAGTTCTTTAAAGCCCAATATCCTCATCCGCACTGCTGTCACCGTAAAACAGTAATCCATGAACATGCCTCCATGGTCAATGTCCTGGTCCATAACAAATAGAGTCCCAGAGAAATAGGTATCATTGCTTCGAAAATAATGAGAAATATGTTTCGCATTGCTGTGCTCTAAAGCAAAGTGAATATAAGGAAGACAACGTCTTTTTTTGTATTTTATTGTTTATGCTTTTGGAAACTAATGATAAAAACAAATAGAATCTTCTGATATATTAACCTTATTAATAAAATAATTTGTGATTCAAGGGAAGAATTTCCAGGCTTAAGCACAATGTTCAGGTTTTTTGGTAATTCTTTCAGAGCTCTTAAATATATGAAAAGGATAACTGCTTAATTTTCCAGGAACATGTAGTTCTTCATGAGAAATCCAGATCCAAAACAACTACTATTTTATGCGTGTCAACATTTGCAAATATGAAAAGGATGGCTGGAGATGCTTACCATTCCAAAATTCCTAATGCATTAGCAGATACCAGTGTACTGTCTAATAGTGAAATACAAGGCCAAGTATATACAAAAATAAAATTTAAGAAATTGGATGATGAAAATGTAGATAATCAGGTAAAACAAGTGACACTCTACAATAGATTCTTTTATTGTTTTCAGATTTAGGTGTGTGATCAACATGGGCAAATTAAGGTTGGGGCAGGGACTGAAGATTGAAGACCTTAGTAAACGCTACAGAAAATAGAAAATAGAGTATTTTGACAGAAAGTAGTCAGAGAAGCCTCTGTCAAGACATGGAATTTGAAATAAAATTTAAATGAAAAGGAGGCAGATATGAAGATCTGAGGGCAAAAAAAAAATGTTCCAAGCAGAAGAATAACGAGTGCAAAGGCTTTCAGAATGGGAAATGGTGGCCAGGCGCAGTGGCTCACGCCTGTAATTCCAGCACTTTGGGAAGCCGAGGCAGATGGATCACGAGGTCAGGACTTCCAGACCAGCCTGACCTACATGGTGAAACCCCTTCTTTACTAAAAAAAAGTACAAAATTTAGCCAGGCATGGTGGCATGCACCTATAGTCCCAGCTACTCAGGAGGCTGAGACAAGAGAACTGCTTGAACCCAGGAGGCAGAGGTTGCAGTGAGCCAAGATTGTGCCACTGCACTCCAGCCTGGGTGACAGAGCGAGACTGTCTGAAAAAAAAAAAAGGAAATCTTTAGGCATGTTTGAGTGATAGAAAAGGGGTCAGAGTGGATTTTAGTGAATAGCTCTGAGAAAAGAGCTGATTTTCCAGAGTCAGGCTAGTACTCAATAAGGACATGCTTGTACCAATTTGGGAGACTGGATTTTATTCTCAATGTGATCAACCGCCACTGAAGGATTTTAAATAATGAAAGGACATACAGGTTGAGCATCCCAAATCCAAAAATCTGAAATCCGAAATGCTCTAAAACCTTTGAGCACCAACTTGGCACTCAAAGGAAATGTTTGCTGGAGCATTTTGGATTTCAAATTTTGGATGCTCCCTTAGTAAGTACAATGCAATATTCTAAAATCTGAAAAAATTGGAAATCCAAAACACTTCTGGTCCCAAGCATTTCAGATAAGGGATATTCAACCTGAATGTGCATTTACACTTTAGAGAGGTCACTCCATGGAGAATGTATTGTAAGAAGCATAGAAGTGTCAGAGAAACAGAGCAAATGTTGGTGGCCTGTACTATGCTTTAGAGAAGGAGATGATGAACAGTTGTCAGATTTGGTATAAAATTTTGAAGTAAAAATAACAGTAATGATTGATAGGTTGGAACAGCATAAAGAGGGAAAAGAACAAAAAATGATCTCTGGATTTTTACCCTAAACCAACTGGTTGGATGTCAGTAGTCTTCACTCATGAGAAACGTTTCTGAAGAGAATAAACTAGAATATTTGAGGGGGAAATAATCCATGATTTTACTTTTGCTCTATTATGTTTGTAATACAACTAATAATGAGCAGTTATTGAGCACTTAATATGTGTCAAGAACATTTCTACTTTTATATGTATTTACTTATTTATATCTTTTACTTTCTTAATCCTCCCCAAAACCTCATGAAGTAGTTCTTAGTATTATCCTCATTTTATAGATGAGAAAACTAAAGTACAGACATTAAGAAACTTGCCTTAGTCAGCCAGCTAATAGGTTACAAGAGCCAAAGAGAATCTGGCACCAAAACCTACCATATGACCCCCTACCATATGCCTTCACCTTTAGGAAAGACAGGTAAGTACTTATACTGAGCACTTGTACTGAGACCAAGGGAGAAGTCTGGGATGGTGATACATAAAAACAAAATCCTGGGGGCACTATAAGACATAGACATCTATTAGAACCAGAGTAGCAGACTGACAAGATGTAGTCAGCAATTAAGGAGGAAAACCAAGTAAATAGAGTGATACAAAGTGCTCCAGGGAAGGGAGTGAACAACTATTCAAATGACAAGATTTAGAAAAAGAGACAGAATTGACAGCTAGATTCAGCAAAAGAGACCTTGTGCCCTTAATAAGGGCCATGTCAGTGGAGTAGAAAGGACAAAACGAGCCCCATAGGACTCAATTAAGGAGACCTTAAGATGTGACTAATAGAGAATGACTACATAGACAACACTTTGACAAGTTTTGGTGAAGGAGATAAGAAATAAGGGGGTATCACTGGAGGTGGTAGCTAAGTCAGAGACCTTATTTTAGTTAGATATTTTATGTTTGTCTTAGTCTGTTTCTGGCAATATAATAATCTTTAAGTGGGTAGTTTATAAAAAGCAGAAATTTATTCCTCACAGTTCTGGGGGCTGGGAAGTCCAAGAGCAAGGCACCAGCAGATTCAGTGTCTAGTGAAGACTGCTCTCTTCTTCCAAGATGGTGCATTGTTTCTGCATCCTCACATGGCAGAATAAAACTTAAACTCATTTCAAAATATACCTATGCCTGAAATCTTTTTTTTTTTAGACAGTCTTGCTCTGTTGCCAGGTTGGAGTGCAGTGGCACAATCTCTGTTCACTGCCACAATCTCTGTTCACTGCAACCTCTGCCTCCCAGGTCCCAGCGATTCCCCTGCCTCAGCCTCCTGAGTAGCTAGGACTACAGACACACACCATCATGCCTGACTAATTTTTGGTATTTTACTAGAGATGGGGTTTCACCATATTGACCAGGCTGGTCTCAATCTCCTGACCTCATGATCCACCCACCTTGGCCTCCCAAAGTGCTGGGATTACAGGCATGAGCCACCGTGCCTGGCCTGCATGAAATCTTAATATGCATTTAGCCTACAGTATGTTCAAGTGGGTAAATGTCTTCCTCTCTACTAAGTACAGACCTCTCTACTACTAGGTCATGCCAATTTACATTTAAACATATGATAATATAACCTATTTTAAACACTGCTATGGTTTAAATGTTTGTGTCATGTGCAAAATTCATGTTGAAACTTAAACCCAATGTAACAGTATTAAAAAGTGAGATCTTTAGGAGGCGATTAGGCCATGAGGGTTCTGTCCTGATGAAGAGGATCAGAACCCTTATAAAAGGGCTTGAGAAAACTGGTTAGTTTAAGTTTTATTCACATAGATTTCACTATATGCTAGAATACTGCTAAAAATAGTAATTTTTTGTCCTTCTTGGAAGTGGGACATTCTCTTGGATTTCCCCTTTCAATTCCAGGACATTGTTCCACTGCTTTAGTTCAGTAAGTCTTATATTTACAAGGTCCAAACAATCAAACCTTCTAGCTGTCTTCTAAATCTACTCATCCACAGTACTACATCAGTGTATTTGCATGTGCTATGCACAGTGGCTTATGCCTGTAATCCCAGCACTTTGGGACACCAAGGCCGGAGGATGGTTTGAAGTCAAGAGTTCAAGGCCAGCCTGGGTAACAGCAAGACCCTGTCTCTACAAAAAATAAAAAATAAATTACTTGTGCATAGGGATATGCACCTGTAGTCCCAGCAGTGAGGAAGGCTGAAGCAGGAGGATCTCTTGAGCGCCGGAGTTCGAGGTTGCAGTGAGCCATAATGATGTCACTGCACCCCTGCTTAGGTAACAGAGTAAGACCCTGTCTCTAAGAAAAAAAAAAATGCACTTGAATAACTTGGAAGCTGGTGTTTTATTGTTGCTTTTGTTGTTCCTATTGTTTTATCTTCTATAAATCATCACCATTCTCCATGACTTGGATGACATATTCCCCTATTTAGGTTTGAAATTCTTTTGCCTTATATTTCAGTGACAGTCACTTCTACTCAGCTTTGGCAATCACACTCACAGATACAAAATGGGCTGTTTTGAAACAAAAAAATGCTCTACTGTAATATCTAAAATTGCGAAATTTTCCTCTCTCATCACCTATCCCACTCACTCATGCTCACAAAACCTCCTCTTAAGCTTCAAAGGCTAATGACCTCCATGGCTTCACTCTTCCCTGAATTGGCAGTGTCTAATCCTTCCTGGCTTGACTTCCTTCTCTCCCTAATTTTGATCCCCCTGATAAACCATTTTCAACACACTTTCATGGGTGCAATTGATTTCTTCCCTTCTTTAACCTTCTCTCGCAGCTGCCTTGCCAATCCCATTACCAAATCAGTCCTACCATCTGTTTGCTCTCCTCCTCCTCCTGGGCTGCCAAGAGTTCCTGAGAAAATTGAATAACCATGCTGATTGACTCTGCTACAAATTTATGATTTCCGATGTCAGCTGAACCTTCAGAGCTGCTCAGCAGCCCTATTACTCATTCCTACTTGGCTGGTCTTCCCATTCCACACAGCAGCTGTTCCCACCACACCCTCCTCAGATCCCCACCCTTATCCTCATTCCCCTCAACCTCAACACATGATTTCCCCTCTTACTGCTGAAAATATTGAGCCTATCAGTTGTGAACCCCTTCCGCTTCCCTCCTCTATATCTCCAAATTTATCTGCATCTTTATTCATCTGGATCTCATTTTGCATCTCAAAAGAATCCTTATTCTTTTGTCCATCTGACTTTTTGATTCCACTCCTTCCTGCCTCTGACAGGATCTTGTTTCATCCATGTACTTTCTCCTTCCTGTTCAACCTCTAACTTTTTTCAACCCACAAACCTACCAAATTTTCCTATTTTGTAAAAGAGATCATCCTTCCTCTCTTACACTGCCGAACTGCTCTTTCCTTTTCTTTCCTGCAGGAATTCTTGGCAAAGAATTTACTTAAAATTGGCTCCATAAAACTTGATGTATTAATAATTTTCTTGCCTGCCTACCATACTGATGAAACTATTAGAAATGCTATATAAAATAGCCTTTTCTCACTTCAGTTTTCTTGATCTGAATGATGGAGTTTGGCTTTGATATGAATTCATTCACTTACTAACCTGCGTGAATTTGAGCAAGTTACTTAATTACCCTAAGATTTGGCACCCTCACATTTAAGTTGAAGATCCATGAGTCACTTTTACACAATACAATTTTAACATACTCTTGTATTCTACTTTCTTTTGATAAGGACACCCTGCTTTCCCTTGAGCAAATTACTTTTCACCCACAGAATTTAGCCTGGTAGGACTGTTAGTCAAAAAATGTTACCCTTCTCTAACCAAAAGGTTGGCTAGTTTCTCCAACAGGACATTTCAGCAGCATTCTCTCTCTGGAATCTAAATAGTGAGCATAGGAATTAAATAAATTAACATAATTGGATTTAAGTCATTCCAGCAGTAGTGTTTGAAAGAGACAGTTTACCTGTTCCTATTAACTGCTCAATTTACTTCTACCCTCTGGAGCTGGAATACACCTTTTTCTTTCCTGCACATGTTTCTTCATCCTCCAGTATGACCTTGTGAGTTCCACTTCATGATTCATGAAGCTTTCTTTGGTTTAAAATATTAAGTGATAAACTTGAGTTCTATTTCTTTAAAACAAAATATGCTATTAGGATTAAATAAGATAATTTGTGTAATATCTTTAGTTTAAAGCCTAGTGGCCTAGCAGGGATTGAATTGATTTTTATCATTATTGTTGCTTTTGATATTATTATTAGTATGTTGACTCCATGTATACTGAAACACTCCTTCTTTCCTTTCTATCACAATTTTCCCCTGATTCTAAGTTTACTTGATTGGCTTTTCTTTTATGCTCTCCTTCCATGGCTTATCAAGATTAGCATTCTGCCTTCTGTTTTTACTCTCTATATGCATATATTCACTGGGTATTTCATTTACTTGCATGGAGTCACCTATCACTAAATGTAAATAAATTGTTTAATTCTTTCCTCCTAATGTTTATCTCCCACATTTCCAATTCCACCTTCTTATTAAAATGTTCAAAACTAAAATCTGAAGCAAATATCTTATCCATTATTATTTTCTCTTTTCCCCAACATCTAATCTTTTCCCAACATCTAACCACCTACCAAATAGTTTATATCCTTCTGTCCATATGCTTCTTGATCTGTCTCCAAGGTCAGTGTCCAAGGGCATGGCATCAAAATCACATAAGCAGACTTCATCAGACTGTACTGGTCCCCTGACAAGCATCCCTCCTTCCAGAGCTTTCACCATAAACTGCCCTCCACTCTATCAGCAGAGCCAACTTCCCAAAACAGGTATTTTGTTATCTCTTGCATGAAAACTTCCAATGACTTTCAAATGTTTATAGGATAAATACAAACTCCTAAGCATAAAAGTCAAAGCCCATCTCCGGCTAAGTCCAGTTTCTCTTTGCACTTCCCATCTAGTCACTCATCCCATGCTCCCTGTACTCTTAACGACACAGGATGATGTGCCTTTTGTCTAATAAATGATGCACTTTGATACCTCCTGATTTTGTTCATGATTTCTCATCCAGTTGAAATACTTTTTTCTTCTGTCCTAGTTTGAGGAAACTTAATTTATTACAAGGTTCAACTCAAAAGGTTCTTGTATCATTAAACCTTTCCCAAATATCCTCACTTTTCCTGTCTATCTCTGTCTTGCTATAGCACTTACAACACATCTAACTCTCATGGTAGTGAGGTCTTTTGAGAGCACAGATACTTTATTTCCCATACTCAAATTCAAAACATCAAGCACAGTGTCTGGGCTAAAGTAGCTACTCAGCAATTATTGTTGAGTAATTATAGCTCTCTGGTGATACTTCAAATTGAAAAAATACATTTTCAAATAAATATATATATGTGAAACATATATATGAAGAAAAATCCATATTGCAAAAATATATACAAATGTATGTGTATATATATGTGTTTGCATGTGTATATCCAAAATAATCTAGTATTTTTATACTCCTACACTCCATTGGTTAATGCCTCAGTCAAGTCAGCTCATGACCCCACACTGACATTAGGATCCCTAATATACTTTACTTATGATATCAATAGAAGTTATATTCATAGGCTGGGCAAGGTGGCTCACGCCTGTAATCCCAGCACTTTGGGAGGCCAAGGTGGGCAGATCATGAGGTCAGGAGTTCGAGACCAGTCTGCCCAACATAATGAAATCCCGTCTCTACTAAAAATTAAAAAAAAAAAAATAGCCGGGTGTGGTGGTGTGTGCCTGTAGTCCCAGCTACTCAGGAGGCTGAGGCGGGAGAATGGCATTGACCTGGCAGGTGGAGGTTGCAGTGAGCCAAGATTGCGCCATTGCACTCCAGCCTGGGTGACAGAGTGAGATTCCATCTCCAAAAAAAAAAAATGTTATATTCATAAATAGCAAATTAAGAATTGAGAAAATCTTGAATTATATGCAATAATTCCAAAAATATATTATAGATTATAGTTTCTCATAATAATAAGTCTGGTAAGGAAACCTTGATTTCTAAGTGAATTTTAAAAAGAAAACTTTTAACTCTTTCAATTAGAAAAATAAATATTTTCTAATTGAAATTTGTCACATCATGAGTAACAGCAATGTTAAAGACCATATTCCCACTGAAACTTATGAAAACTAACAAAAAATTCAGATAAATATACAATTACTTGTAAGAAAGTACATGATAAAGTACATTGAATGTGATTGATATAGGATTTTGTATAAATTTTATGATATAGCATAATCCAGGCATTTTGAAAATTATAAACGTGAATATTTATCTAGAGAACCATGGATTAACTACTTTGCATAGATGTGTTATGTGCAACTTCTGCATTATACAGAATATTAAGAATGGCTTCAACAATACAAAATAACTTTACAGGGTGTCTTTCTTGGAAAATTTAACATTGTAAGTACTGTACATTAATCATTATTCATAGGACAGGAATTCTGAATTTTTGAAATGCTAGACAGCCCCTAGCATGCCATAGGCCCTTTCAGCTCTAACAGATTGAAGCTGAATTTCCTTGATTGCAAGTCAAAGATCAGACAGAAAACATCCAGGCAGAAGCATCTAGTCTAGTAGAGTATCTTTTAATTAGAATTAAAGGTGAAAAAAGAAAGGAGAAAAAAAAGTAACTCTACAGACTATGTCTCCGATATTGATGATCCTTAAAATTTCACTGTCACAGAACTGCCAGAAGTGTCTTACTACAAATGAAATCATATGAATTGTTTTATATTTTTTCAAAAGAAAACAGTGAGTCCTATAAACTACAGAACTGTGTACTCATATTCATACTATTTGCAGCATAAATTCTTTTTTTAAACCAGGAAGCACAAAAGCAAACAAATTATTTTTAAAAATTAGTAATATGCTGCAAAGTATAAAACAAATGCAGCCTGAAATAAAATCAGTTTATAGCTTGAACAGTTAGTTCAGAGAAGGATAGAGGTAGAAATGAGAGGCCATGGATTTGTTAGTGATGGTTCTTTAGCCTTCAACATCAAGATAGCCTCCTAGGCATGACTTCATTGAGAATCTAGCTTAACACCAAGGAAAGTCTCTTTTTACTGTTAGTATTCAACAAAGTAATTTTTAAAAATTTATATTAAAGTTATTCCATATCATCACACATAAATAGTTTAACTGAACTCTGTTCATAAAATGGCTTTGCGCCTACGAATTTTTGAAACCACACATTAATATGTTTCTCTTTTGTTGTTAATTATACTTATTCCTCAACTTAAAGAAGTAAGTCTCATGTACCAAACATCATATTGGTGCTTAGAAATGACCAAATGCGATTATTTCTACTACATCCTATCTTACATAAATTATGGCCATGAACGTCACAAGGGTTTTAAGTCTAATGGAGATACGTCTCAAGTAAGCATACAACCCAGATATATTTAGGGTTATTTGCTTCTTTCTATAGTGCTTCCTCTGTGCCGTCATGAAAGTTATTGTTCTAACAAATCAAGTCATCCACTCCTCTGTCTGTAAAGACCTATGCTGTCTGACTCCCATTTCTCCCAAGTTCAAGTTGAATCTCCTTCAACTTAAATACAACGTCTTAGGTATGTTGATTCATTTTCCAGCCTCATTTTATGTGATGCTGCCTGGACACCAACTTGTCCTCCACTAGAGCCTGGACTCTTGGCACTGTGTATTTATCACATATGGGTAACACATTTATCTTGGTAACTACTGAATTCCAGCAATATAGTAGATCCTGAGTAACACAAAAGAACGCGAAGCTCTAACGAAGTTCACATGATTTGTTATAGATTCATGTGATTCGTGACATATATGTATATAAACGTGTATATTACCTCAACTGTAAGACCCAGAATTTAATATTTTCTTAAGAATGTGATAAACTCAACATCTAGTATATTGTAGGAGCTCTGTAAATATTTATTGCGTGCCCCCAGAAAACACGTAATTTTCCAATTTACAGCATCAAATGAATTCAACCATTGTTTAGTAAGCAATCTAGTAATCTACTATAAGCAAGGCACTTTGCGAAGAACTGGGAAAGAAGGATAGGTAAATATGAATTACACCAGGATCTTCCCAGTGAAGACATTATGGTGTGATAAAGAAATACACATACATATGCACTAGCATGCACACAGTATTCCACTATTAAAAGTAGGAAGTGGGCTGGGCACGGTGGCTCAAGCCTGTAATCCCAGCACTTTGGGAGGCCGAGGCGGGCAGATCACGAGGTCAGGAAATCGAGACCATCCTGGCTAACACGGTGAAACCCTGTCTCTACTAAAACTACAAAAAAAATTAGCCGGGCGTGGTGGCAGACGCCTGTAGTCCCAGCTACTCAGGAGGCTGAGGCAGGAGAATGGTGTGAACCCGGGAGGCGGAACTTGCAGTGAGCTGAGATGGAGCCACTGCACTCCAGCCTGGGTGACAGAGCAAGACTCCGTCTCAAAAAAAACAAACAAAACCAAACAAAACAAAACAAAGTAGGAAGTGGTCGGGCCTGGTGGCTAATGCCTGTAATCCCAGCACTTTGGGAGGCAGGGGCGGGCAGATCACCTGAGCTCAGGAATTTGAGACCACCCTGGGCAACATGATGAAACCTCATCTCTACTAAAAATATAAAAATTAGCCGGGCGTGGTGGCATGCGCCTGTAGTCCCAGCTACTTGGGAGGCTGAAGCACGAGAATTGCCTGAGTCCGAGAGGCGGAGGTTGCAGTGAGCCGAGATCGCACCACTGCACTCCAGCTTGGGCTACTGTGAGACTCCATTAAAAAAAAAAAAAGAAGAAAAAGCGCCAACAACTTAATAATTAGAAAAAGCTCAGTAAAAGAAAACGGCAGGTAGGATTTACTCATGTAAAATTAGAAAGAGAATTGCAGAAGAGATAACAGTAAGGATTAGGATAAGCTAGCAGGGAAGTGCAAAGCACGTAAAAGCCTTCGAAAGTTAAAAGATTTAGTTGGAAAATAGAGTTCTAGAAGAAGAACAGAAAGCAAAGTGGGAAAGGGAGTTTAAAACCAGAGGAATGTGATTCTAAATCAAGACATTTAAAATTTATGTATTAAAAGCAAACTGGCACTGGATATATCTGAACACACTCAAACAAGAAGTAAATTGTTCTGTCCTTGCAAGAATCTGAGGCAGCAGTGTATGGAATATTTTAGCCTTCTATGTAATATCTGAATCCAGTATATATAATTTGTCCACAAACTGTAATATCAGATCAACTAAGCTCTTCAGGCCTAACCATGATCTGCTGTATTTCATAGTTTTGATCAGTTATCACAGCAGTACATAGAGAGAACTCTTGCTTTTTTTAAAGAACACCTATTTCCATGATACAATATTACTAGATGGCACAATAAGTGGAATGACTGCTAATAACAGTCATCAGGGCTTATCAATTTCAAATTCAGACTAAACAGTAAATAACGGTGACTACTGGGGAAGTCCGTTAGGCCCCCTATTGAGAAGTAGTCAATCTAAAGATCCAACTGTAATATATCTTTGAAAAACCAGTTAATAAGAAAAACTGCAGTAAAATATTTGAAGAAAACTGAAATAAAGCAATCCTAAACTTCACAGTTAAACAAAACTGAATGGCAAGAAAAATGATGTAGCAGCAGCTGAGAAGAGAATGTCAAGGTTTCAAAGGGATTTCTCATAGACACAACAGCCTGACACCTTTTATCAATATAATTCCAAATATTCAAAAAAATGAAAATGGAGGTGAGAATATGAACTTACCTAATTACTCTGCGGAAGTCTACTAGAAGATAAATAAACTTGTTACATATTTTTTCGGTGTTTGTTTTAATAAATAGTTTCTATATTAAAAGACAATATAGAAACTCTTATTCTCACAATTACAACTCAGTGTGTGCATTGATCATTAATCATTTTTATTATATTCCCATTTACAAATATTACCATGTTTTATGAGCATGTTTATATATTCTAAACAATTCAAAAACATACCTTTTCAAAGTCTTGGTAAACAGCAAGTGTATTTATCAAGGCTGTGAAATCTATACCAATAAATAGCTCTAATAAGTTTAGACGCCTGCAAACATTTAGGGAAATTAGGGTTTAAAATCAGACACCCTTGCAATTCTCATGCCAGCCTAGTTAGTGACTGGTGTAAGACCTTTGGAAAATATGTGTTTGTTTTTAATAGCAGATTGCACCTAGATGCATTTACTGTATGCCAGGCAATGTTCGCTTTGCACTGAGACCAATTCTAGAATCTTAGCTCAACCAGTAAGTGAGTAGCTTTGTGACTTGTGTCACATTTCCAAGCCTTCTTTAACACCAGCTATTACTTACAGTTTCTTACTTTATGCCAGGAAGTGCTGTAAGTGTTATATATTATATTGTGTATGTCATATGTAAAATGTTCACTTACCCACATTTCCAAATAATGCCATCAGAGTGTGCTATTATCTTCATTTAAACACATAAGAGAGCTGGGTAAGGTGGGATTTGACTGTAATTCCAGCTACTCCGGAGGCTGAGGCAGGAATATTGCTTGAGCCCAGGAGTTCGAGTCCAGCCTGGGCAACATAGTGAGACCTCCATCTCAAAATGTATACAAATAAATAAACAAACACAGGAGAGATTAAGTAACTTCCCCAAAGTCTCAAAGACTGATCCATATCGGTGCTCTAAATAATTCGCCTTTTAATTTATAAATTATGTATAGGTTTAAATTATATATTTTCATAGAAAATCCAAGAGGGAGGAAAAATAGTAATTTAAATACTCAATAAATGGATTTAAATTGAAAGATCACTCTCAGATCAAATCATTATCACTTAACTATCATACCAAAAATAAAACTGCAACTTTCTGATTGTCTAATGATATTCATGCCATCAAACTACAGAGAAATGTAGGTATCACACATCTTTGTGTTTGTCTCAACAAAAATGTCTATTGGATTTTTTATCACAAATTACAAATTTATTCTTATTTTACAAAATAGAACTTTCAATCGAGTGTATTAAAAATTTTAAATGTATAATTTTTAGATACTTTGTATGTCATTTGCAAAAATCCCTACTAAACAAAAAGTGAGCCTTTGAATTTATGTGTTCAACAAAGAAAAGAGACAAGGAAAAAAAATTAAACTTAAATGTCTCCCTTCTTATAAGGTTTTGCATAACAATGAAATTAGATTTCCATAAATACACAGTTCTGTGTGCAATGAATTATCTGTGAATTATGTAACAATTCTAAAGAAATTCCAAATGATGTCTGTAGATTAACTGCCAAAAGAGGCTATGGAACAATTTTTAAGAGGGGAAATAAGAGTCCTCTGCAGACCTACTGTATTATACAAATTCAAAGGAAACTAATAGTTTAATTACACTGTCCTAAAACGGGAGGCCAACAGCTTCTAGTGATTAACAAAGCAAGCTTGACAGAATCTTTGGATATTAGATCTTTAAAATGTTTTATTTTTTGCATGTTTTGAATAGTAAGCAGCATAAAATGAAGAGAAAAACACCTTCAGGAGGTTTGCTGTTTTTTATAGTCCAATATTCACAACCGTTGTGGCCATTTGTTATGCTGTTGCAAAATGGCAGAACCAATCTTCTGGCAGATGACTGTCTTTGGCTCTGCAGAAACTTCTATCTCACATGATAAAGACAAGCACACACAATCTGAATGTGTTCTCACTGGGGAGGGGAGGAGAGGAGAGATGAGAGAATTCTTTTATGTCCTGCAAGCAACAAATGACTTCTAAGGTGCATATTTCTTTTCCTCAGGTCTGTCCAAAGGCAGAGTTCCATTGTGACTCTCCAGAATGCTGTCCTTTGTAAGTAATTTCAATGGCCTTAATAGACTCCTATGAATCACATTATTATTCAAAACCATGATTACCTTTATACATATCTTCTATGTTTGTTCCCAAAATAGTGAAAGGTACTTCTTTATCCAAGTGAATCCTTTGGGCATTGATTTGTGGTCATTTTGGGCATTGATTTGTGGTCATTTGGAATTAAAAATGTAGTTCCTTTAATGCTATTGCACACATAGTTACATATGCTTCGAGTTTGTGGAAGTCTTTCATACCATCAAAATGCCTTTTAAAAAAATCTGTTCTGAATTCAGGAACAAAGTATATGTGTATTCTCATGTTTTAAAGTCAAGAATTATATTTAATTCTGCTGGTATGTGACACAGCCATCAACAACTCTGTAGCTTTTTCTTTCTTTTTTTTTTTTTTTTTTAATTGTCTTCACTAAACCCGTTGGGAATACAATGGCTTAGGTCACAACATGAAACATCATGCTAATTAAAGTGCTAATTAACTGGTATAAGAAATAAATTGCATGAAATAGACTGTTGTATTACTTTGTTTCAACTTTTGTGTCATTTCAGCTTGGTAACTACTAATTTAGAATCTTCTAATCATGCTCTTTAATCCAAATGTTAATCTCAAATGACAAGAGCACAGTTACTAAGCAGTAGTGCAAGATACATATTGTATTTCTTCCTAGTATTAAAGTGGGCTATTGAAAAATAAAAAGATTCTGTGTTTGCCTTCTCCTTGGTGTTAATCTGAATACAATCACTCTTAAGGTAGGACTAATTGGAAGTAAGCCTCATAAACATTTTCACAAACTTCTCAATCTAAATAGCAAGGCGTTTATGTGACTGTTCATCAAAGGATTTTTATTTAAAAGGCCCACGTGATAAATTTGATTATTTCCTTAATATTACCAGTGTCTTTCTTAACATGTAATTTTTATCAATTACATAACTTTAACAATCAGGTTTCAATTTGGGGTTGAAAAAATGGCATACTTTTTTATGTAATAAGTATGCAGGGTTTTTTAAAAGTCAACCAGCAGAATGTTAGAATACTGTACCCACTCGAAATGTATTATCGGGAGGCAGCCAGTTTCTGATCTTTTTGGAATGCACATACCAAATGTCTGCTTCTTTCATAAGTCTGACACATAGGGGAGAAAAAACTCATGCTGACCCGCCTTTAACAGCTAGACACACAGAAAAGAAAGATTAGAGACCTGGATCCCCCTCAGCTCCTACTGAGATAGAATTTTCACTGACACAATTGAGCAGTAGCAATTAGAAAACAGACTGAGCTGTACCTGATCTCAGAGCTCCAATCTCTTAAAATTGGAAATGTTAATTTTTCCCCTAACATCGAACCATATAGGCTAAGACGTTCATTTTGAATCACCCTAATTTTAACTCTTCATTAGAACTTCAAAAAAAAGCAGCTTAAGATAGGTTATTATGGTGATATTAATATCCATAAAAATAGAGTAGCCAGCCCTTTCATAAAATCTGTAAAAATTATTGAGATTTGTCATCTAATGAAAATCTGAAATTGGCTTTGTTTCTTTTCTGATGTTCAGTTGCTAAACTATGATATGAAGTCAAAATATAACTTTCTCATATTTTCACACATGATACTATGTACTCCAAGACCAGAGGGCCATTTCTGAGAGCAACATTTTCCAGTCACGATTATTAATTAATATATTTCTTTCAAAAAGTAGTTTCAAACAAGCAAAACTGAACATTCTCAATGGTTGCTCATTTTATCTTCTCCAAAATACTCTTAGTTAACTATTTCCAATGAAAGCTACTGACTTTTCAGATATTAAATGTTGTCCAGTTCAATTAAGCAAGAATTTTTGTTTCTGTTCATACACTGAAATCTTATCACTTAATAAACACAGCACATTTGCTATTTAATGAAAAACTTTTGAAATAAAATCCTCATGAAATATAATAGACACATTAAATATTTGCAAAGAATAACAACTATTTGTGAAATGGTTATCATAATCAGTATTATCTTTTTATGATAATATGACAATTTATAATTCTTAGGTTTCATGATTCTTATGCTACTAGTAGTCGGAGGAACTTGTATATACCCTTATGACTGTGGATAAAGTGATTTTCAAAAATTATTCTTCAACCTTTTTGGAAACTTTCATCACTGGTTTGTGACAGAGATTTGATTTTGGCTTTCACAGTTTCCTTTCACTTGTCTATGCCTGAAAAAATTACAGCTCACAGAGCTATAAGATTCGAATTATATTTGAATTATAGCAGACCAGAAACTGGAGAACTTGTATCTGCTGAATTTTGCTGAGTTTCACACAATAGCATATAGAGAATATTGAAGGATCAGGGTTATCTTTTCCATAGGCATTTCACCTTTTGACAATGACATTCGGTTTATTTTGGCCCATGAACATCTAAGTCAGCAACTACTACACTCTAGTCATATGTCAAGTATAGAAACAACAATAAGAAAATTAATAATTGCTGGCATTTATTGAATTCTTCTTATACCGGCCGTACATAGGCTGGATTAATCTAATCAACAGTCATAAATAATTTGTAAGGTAAATAGTAAATATTGTTAATAACTTCATATAAAATATGAAGAAATGGAGGCAGTAAGATGTAATTTGTCCAAAGTTCACTCAACTTGTAAATGTATGAACCACATTTCAAACCCAAGCAGGCTGAATTCCAGACACTGCACTCTTAATCACTATGATATTCTGCCATTTAGCACACGACATTGTAACAACTAGCCTGCATGGATGGCTGTGACCCCATTAGGCTGTGAACGCTCCCTGTTCAAAGAATGCAGTTGCAATTTTCCTCATTCCATCTAGGTTCCAGTGGCAAGATACTCATTTTCAAAATGTTTTTTTGACACAAATTATACATAATACAGGAACATACGTTAAGCCCACAAAGCAGGTAAATTGGAAAAGAATTTTCCTTTTTTTCTGTCTACAGCATGTATTTATTTATTTATTGTCTTCTGTTTGTTTGTTTTGTTTTGTTTTGTTTTTTTGAGACAAGGTCTCTCTCTGTCATTCTTGCTGGAGTGCAGTGCTGTGAACACGGGTCACTGCAGCCTTGACCTCCCAGGCTCAAGCAATCCTCCCACCTCAGCCTCCTGAGAGCTGGGACTACAGGCACCTGCCACCATGCCCGGCTAATTTTGTTTTTTACTTTTTGTAGAGATGAGGTCTCACTATGTTACCCAGGCTGGTCTTGAACTCTTAACCTGAATTGATCCTCTCACCTTGGCCTCCCAAAGTCTGAGATGACATGCATAAGCCACCATGGCCAGCCCTGTCTACAATATTTAAAGCAGATCTTCTATATCAGATTTCATCTTCATCCAATATTTCTGTATGCTAGAACTAATGAGTACCTTTCCCATCTTAAGTCATGCAAGTTGAATCCATCAAGCTACTGGATATGTGATTTAAGGAACCACAAAATTCCTCTCTGCATCCCTATATAGTTCTCAATTTATTAATTACTATTTGGCATCAAAGCTCTGAGGCCCTCCTGTTGAGTGTGACCTCTGGACTCAAAGTCCAGTTCCACTTCCTGCTAGTTCTGTAGCTTTACAAGTTACTGAAACTCTGTGTATCTCATTTTCCTCATCTGCAAGATGGGTATCATGAACATAATAGTATCTTCTTCAGGAGGTTAATAAGAATATTAAGAGAGCGATGAATATATCGCCTCTACAGAATTGACTCAGTAACTTAAGATTCAAAAGTCATCAGAGAAATATTAGAATCAGTTCAACTAAACTATATTTACCAAACAGGGAAGTGAAATAATAGCATTCAAAAAAATAACAAGAACTAAAACCAAAAGCAAGGTTTTGATCCTTAATAGCACATTTTGGATTTTGTTTTATATTTTAGTGACATTTTTATTCATGCGAGTCCAAATCTAATGATGGATTCTGCACATAAGTTTTCAGTTGGTGATTCTCATTCACAGCTGTTCTTCTGCTGTAGATAGCCATTTTCCTTGAGCCAAGTTTAGTCTTCCTTTTCTTTTCCCCCAAAATAGAGGCAAGAGGAAAGGGTAGAAGGTTTATTTAGAAACAGGGGGACATAAGAGAGATTTGGTAGGTGGAAGTCTGCAACTCTCTCATCTAATCTTCTAAGGAAAATAAGGAATTAATGGGACAAAATTAAATTTCCTTATCTCGGTTTCATCAATGGCCAGAAATTCACCTAAATAAAAAATTCAGTGTGACCAGTGCTCTAAATAAGGCTTTCTGAAGATTATCCACCACACCTTTGGGATTCTGAAAGTGACACTATTTTGCAAGTCAGCATGCTTCAGAGAAGGAAAAAAAAACCCTCTATACATGCTTTCATTTTGCTTCCTACTGGTTCCCTGACCTTTCACAGTTGGAGTAGTAGCAGGAAACTAAAATAAAAGCACTATTTTCTGTGTGAGGCACTTTGCAAGTAAACATTAATCGTGAAATTAAAAGTCACAAGACTTTCTGCCTGTTGCTTCTTCTAAAGCAGAGAGTTACTATTAGATGAAAGAGCCTACAGCAATAAACATCAGGGGCTAGTGTTTCCTTCTCTTCTGAACTCAATCAGGCTGATCCAAGTCCAGAAATGCCTTTGAAGTCAAGGAGACCTTCATGTGCTGATCAATCCTTGCAGGGGTAAAGAGCAAGAAAAACTGGTTCTTGCACTTTAATATTCTGCCAGGCAATGCATTCAACTCGATGCAGAACAAAAAGGTTTCCTCTGTTACAAATTGAGTGATTTTGTACTTGGGTACTGCTTGCTTCAATTAACTTAGGGGGGGACCTATTGATCCCAGAACACGATAACTTATACCTCAGTACATATTTCCATTAGGTTAAACTAATGGTGAGGTAGCAACAACTGTCAATTCATACTGTCCCTTGGTCTTGCGCTTGAGGTCAATTTAAGTGGAAACCAGCATGTGATTCTCTTAATATGAATGATCAATATTGATTATTAAGATAACGAATATTAAGTATCTGTTTGAAACATTTCTAAGTTACCAAAACCTTTGAAGTTAAGACTTAAAATTATCTTAAAAATGATAGTGTATTCCAAAACCCAGTTGAAAAGTCTGAATACCCGTGAACTCAAAAAATGTATCCCTCATGTCTGGCTGTTTAGTGGCACAGCAAAATTTGACATCTAGACTTCTAACTTGTTCAGAGTGTTTCTCTCCACACACTCTCATAATTAACTCAGTCAAATCTTTTTATCTTAAGTGTCTAAGATAAACTCTTTTCTCTCCATTTGTAAAGCTGTAGAGAGTGTATTCTAAAAGCCACCAATATGAACCTATTTTATGTCCCATTATCTTTTAAGAGACTGTTAAAATAGGAAATATAGGCATTTTATAAAGTAGTTTTTTTTTATTATTTTGGTCACAAAAAATATTCAATACAACAGAATTATACAGTTTGTTGGCTTATAATTTATTATAGTATCATAAATAAGGACAAAAATCCCTGTAATATTATTGATAGGGTACTAACTGCAGTTGATTGTCACATAGAAAGAAGAGGTAAAAATTTTAACTATAAAGTCAATTGGCAAGATAAAAAGAAACGAGTACAAATAGCGGAGAAGAACAGTTTCAAAATTATTATGGCACACGGTGACTACACAAAAACATGTCAGTCTGCTTTAAATATTCACTATCTTGTTCATGTTGATATATCATTACTGGTTATATAATTTAGGTTGAAGAAAAGTGGGGGAAAGCGCATGTAGCTTATTGGTAGAATTAAAAAGTTATAGTTAGAACACAGATATTTCCGTATTTTTTTCTATAATAGCACCCATGATTCACATCCTGCCGCTATGTGAGACAGCCTGAAGGAGGACACTATGAGTTTCCAAGTGTCTGCAGACTAATTTCACATGAGCCTACTCTCATTATTTTCAGGCATTGGTATTGTCTTAATTTAAATGGCTCAATTGCATTAAATATTATATTTAATTGGCAAATTGTTGAAGTAGTCATTCTATTTTAAAATTGCTTCCTTTGTGAATAATAATCTTTAATAATGATAACAGAATGGCTTAAGACAGTTTACTCTACCTCTTTACATTCCAGGTAACAAACCAAAGTGCAAATGCTAATCATTAAATTTTACCTCCTTCCACTTGTACACACACACATAAATGCATACACATACCCTCACACCCATACAAAAATTAGACTTTATACAGTATCTTCAATTGAGCAAGTAACTGTAATGCAAAGAGGTACTTCCAGCATGCAATTCATCCTCAATAAATTTAAAAAGGCCCTCCTCTGCATATATAAATGCGTAGGATCACAAATTTAAAAGGACAGTTTCTTATTGATATAATGGCCATACATTCCTTGAGCACTTACATAGTTAACCCCAAATTCAGTTGGAAACTGTGTAAAATGTCTGTGACATATACTGTGATCTATCTTCTGCTTTTGCACCATCATAAATTATGTTTCAACAAGTGTAATAATTGCCTAAATTTTACTTCCTCTCGTGTTCACTAGATTCTCACTTTCCCTGATTGGCAGTAGTATTTCTTCTTAATGCGTTATTAAATAGCATTGAATTGTCTAATTTTCTCGGATTTCAATCCTGAGGTATACATTTCCATTTTCTTTGTTGATCTAGCACAGACTCAGGTGATTTCTATATAATGCATCCAATTAGTTCAAACAAGGCAAATGAAATCACATATATACTAATCTCCACATTATTAACTATAAACAGTAACAAGATACATATCCACACTCTTTGCTTGAGTCCATTCAAGTGCAAACTGAAGAAAAAGAATTTCCTGTTCTTCTTTTCATACTCCTGAGTATGGCGATATCTGATTCTGTTTCTCCACAGTAATTGATAAGATTGCAAAACCTCTCTCTCACATCCCTCCTTTATTCCATATTGAGAGCTTGATTTTTTTCACTGGTTTAAAAAGCACAGTTTGATTCCTTTTTGCAGAGATCTTATTTTAAAGGCTTTTTTGTTTTCTTCAAACTCAAAGCTTCATTTTAATCAGTTAGTGATCCTGCCCCTTGGGAATCGATTTCTTTTTACGCAAGACAAATCCAGGTCTATTAGGATCCAACATATTGAGTTGGAACACTGCATATATTTCACTTACGAGCACATACATTCATTTTACACGATTCCTCAATGTGGCCAGAGGGGTTCATGGTCTGCACTGTATCCACCTATAAAAAATACAAAAATATATGTCTGCTTTACAGGGATGTGAGTAGGGTTTTGCCAGCCTAGTTCCAAAGCTTGGCTGATAGTATTCTTTCCTTCTTTAAGATGTATTTGCTGATAGTATTCTTTCCTTCTTTGAGATGTATTTGCAGTAGCCATAACCTCTTTCAGAAGCCATAGAGACATAACAGTCCTCACTACAATTAACAACCCTGAGGCATCTAAATCAATACAGCTGGCTAATCTCAGGAATGCTATCTCTGACAAGAGATGTTTACATGGTATAAGAAACACTGCATTTAGTGTGTTTCAGAGTTTAAGCTTTTCAAGGCTATGAAATGTCAAAAGAGGGCTGGGGGAGTGTTGTTTGCTTTCTTTATATTACAAATACAAATAAGAATGAAATGGTAACTTTGCTGTCAGTGCTTTTACGACTTGCACATCCCTAAGATCTCAGAGATGTGAGCTTGATCTGAATGTTCACACCCTTCCAAGTAGCTCTAGTCTCTTAATGCAATCATTAGATAGCTCACTTTCTCTATAGAAATCGGGACAAGTTATATGCTATCAACAAATGGCCTGCTAATCTCTGGTCAAGGATGAATTACGCCCCTTTTCAAAGTCATGACTGTAAAAGCACAATGTTTCCCAACTTTGTTTCTAGTTTGGAAAAATAAAAGTTATGACAAAAACTCCTTCAAATATTTTGGTGCTAATGTCAGTTTTAAATAGTGTTAAATATTTCTCTGAACTTGAGCCTGACCAACAGGTCAATTTCTACTTTCGGTGCCAGAAAGTACACAAAGTGTCTTTTTCCAATTCGATGGTGGTGCAATTGATGTTAGTAAAATCTTAGTAAGTCTGAATATTGCCAAAAAATAATAATAAATCACTTTCATAGAGTAAACATGGTACATTTCACTGCCCAAAGCGCTTATTTTTAAGAATTAGGATCAGAGAAGAGAAATATTCCACTTAATTTCCAATGTAACAATGCATCAGCACACTAGAGTCAAAGTTAGAAAAGAAATTAATGACTTATTTCACTGAATGTTGGACCAACTTATTTGTGAAAGTAAATGGTGTAATAAAACAAGTAATGACTAACTTTAAAATTAATCATTTAGAGAACAGAAAATGCATTAAAATGCTCTGACAGTATATTATCAATATTAGCTGTAAAAAGTTAAGCAGCATTAAAATATGTCTTAATTTTAAAATTTAAATGGTGTCTTCTTCTAGAAATAAAAACAATATCTTTTTGTTTCTCTAGCAATAGCTTTAAAAATTAATATATATGGGGATATTCGGGCTAATTACATAAAGCAAAACACATTTACCAAGGCATCTATAAGTGAATCTTTATGATTTAAATTGTAAGTTTCAGAAAGTTCATGTTAATTTACACAAACCATATCACTGCACATTTAATTCTAAAATTCCTTATACACAGATGAAAGCTAAATATTTCAAAGTTTCTGATATCATGCGTTATTTACTAACCAACTAAAACTACCTTAAAGTAATGTATACCAGGACCACATTAGATTTTCCTATTATGCACTTTTCTTATATATGATATGATTCCATAGCGCTTATCAACTATTTAACTATTTTTGTGAAGTTATTCATTTAATTATCACATTCTATACAAGGCTACCATGTGGTCTATGAAGGCAAATATCATGTACTTTCTGTTTCTTTTCAGTGTTTTTGGTACATGTTTGGTTGCCCTGAAAATTGGATTAATGAGTACATGCATATTTGGAAGTAACCAATTAGGGAAATCATATTACTTGTTATATCATAGTATCACATATGTAATTTTAATATTTTGAAATCACAAGGTTATCTTTGACTTTCTATTGTTTATCATATTTTAGATTATGGAATACACCTCTTTCAAACTATAGCAAATGCTCTTTATTTTGCTAGCATCCCCATTTTGCCCCTTTTTTTCCCCATCTCTCTCTTAAATTTAGTCTAACAACCTAAAATTTCATTAAGCTTCTCTTGTTAATTCTTCTCCTATAATAGTATTTCTCTTCTTTTCTTAAGCGAAAGATACTATGTAAAATTTTCTGCAAGGTTTTTAATAAATGAATAGATAAGAAAAACATTTTTTAAAAAAGATAGGAAATTATAGGTGTCAAATGTTTTAATTTTTATTTTCAGGACCTGATTTACACTTTTAACTTAAAAGCATCCCCAGGAATATAATGCATTTAAATGTTACATTAATCATATTGCTATGCAGCATAATGAAGTCCACGTATTAAAATGTTATCGAGGAACAGAAACTCTCTCATTTCATATGTTGACTACATAAGAACAGGCTTCTATTTTTGTGGTTTAAGCTGTGATGTGCTCAACAAATGCAATGGTGTACTAATACTCACCTGTCACTAAAGCCAAAAGAAATAGGTACTTTTCTCACCATTAAAGATTAAATGTTTAGAAACAAAAAGTGCCTATCTTGAATCACTTATTGAGTTTATACACAACTACTTAGGAATCACCATTCTGAAAATTGTCTTTGGTAAGGGTCAGAGTAGAACTGGATGTTACCAGGATGTGTTGGTTTTGATTTGAATCAGCTAATTAAAATGGCCCTGGAAGCAATTTTCAGATCACAGACACTGAGGAGATATGCTCTAGTAAATCAGACCAAACCAATCTTTCAGTCAAGTCCAATTCAGCTGAAGTTGTATAGACATGGCCTTTGTCTTTGCCTTTCAACCTTTCTCCTGGATTTGTTCTATCACTCAGGCAACAAGTCTCTCACACATACACACACACACACACACACACACACACACACACACACACACACACACACAAACAAATGCAGATGGAGCCACATCATTCCTTGAGCAGCTTCTACCAGGTTATCTCTGTGTCTCACTCAGCTTCCATTTCGTACCCCAGAGGCTAAATTAAGCTGAGAACTTTACTTAAAAAAATCAGTAAAATGTTCACTTATATAAAAGCTATATTGTTTACCTTCTCTAGACCTCCTTGGCCAACAATAGGTAACTAGTGCTAGGAGAAGAAAACTGAATTATGCAGAGAATTGGAAAAGAACTCAGACCTCAGTACAAGAACACACTGCACACCCACACATGGGAATAAACCTGTCCTTTATCTGTGACCCTGAAAAACTTCAAAACCACAGACAGGGAAATATATATATTTTAAAAGAAACAGATGTCTGTTTTTCTTCTTATTTTTATTAGGTATGCTTCAATACTAAATCATGCACTATGTAATTGGTGTAGATTAAGTACAAGTATCTGTTGAATGTGTTTGCATATAATTGGCAATACGTAAAATGATTCCATGAATATTCATTATCTTTTTCCTTGTCTAATGTTCAAATCTAGGGAAAAATAAAAAGTATGATATAAAACGCAGAGTATGCCATGACCCAGAAAATCAAATTGATGTTAAGTTTCCACAGTCTAACAACAGGAAGTTGATGTTAATTTTTAGAGCATAAATGCATAATAGAGGAGTTGAACCATTGGTTAAGAATAACCAGTGTTATTATTAACATTGAAAAGTTTATTGGTTTTTTTTCTTTTTTAATAATAGGAAACCATTTGAAATGAAAGACAGGACATAGAGTGAACATGGGATTTAGGAAAGTGGAGGACTATGAGAAAGACAATTTTGGTTGGTATTTTGGTATTTCACTTTCTTCTCATTTATACAAATGATATATCAAAAACCATAAATGACAATAATTATCAATTACTGTGACACTTGTATAGATGTTGATGGGGCTCAAGAAACACCACCCCAAAATATGGTACCTTGGCATTAGAGAAAACAGCAGGAGCAGGAAAGCCAACTCTCACCTTCCCCTTGCCCTTCTCCCTTGAAGCAGGTCATAAGACCCTCATTTGAGAGGTGCCCTCCATATACTCGAAGGAAAGGAACATCCTTATCTTTGAAGACACAGTGCCACACAGAAGAATCTGAACAAATAGGCCTTGCTGAGTTCCCCTCAGTTTATAGACATTAAACCACATCTCTTTTGTCCAATCATACTTTTCTATGACTACCCACGTCTTCATCAAACCCAAGCATAAAAACATATGTTTACTTATTTCTTTGGGTCTTCATTTTTTAACGAGGGCTCCCATGTCATGGAAAACTTATATTAAATAAATTTGCATGCTTTGCTGTTATTATTCTATCTTTTGTTACAGGTGCCTCAGCTATCAATCTAGCAATGGTTAAGAAAAAGAAATCTTTTCTCTCCTACAATGTTTATTACAAGATTGCATTTAACTATCTAATTTAACCTCAAAAAGTCCTTGTAAAGTAGGAATAATATTTTTCTCATTTTACACTTGAAACAGAAGCTCAGAGTGTTTAATCTTCTTATGTAAAATCACACAGGTAAGTGGTAGAATTAGGGCTCAAATCAAATAGGTTCCCCTTACATTATGTTTCCTCACATTTATTTTTTTTAATCCAAGTTCAAATCTTTTTAAAATAGACAGCAAAGTTATCATTGTAGATATCTCCATTTTTGGCATGTTTAAGAAAAAATAAGCAAACTTATACAAGTTTCCTAAACTAATATAAAAAAAGTGTTAAGAAGCTCAGTTCTAGAAACTTCCATATATATCATACTCTATCATGATTATTTAAATTCACAAATATATATTCTATCATAATTATTTAAATAGATGCATACATATGAAGCAACTTCTACATACCTGAAAGTTGTCTAAATTGCAACATGAAAAAGAATTAATTAAAAGACTCATTCTATCCAATCAAAGAAAGGGAAGTCTATACCCATTTACATAAGTTAGAGTATACACACACACAAAGGCCATTAGCGCCGTTTGAATTATACTCTTAAAAATAAGTATTTTAGTCAGCGAGTCAACCACTGATTAGCTACATAAGAAAAGGAGATAGAGGCCGGGCGTGGTGGCTCACGCTTGTAATCCCAGCACTTTGGGAAGATGAGGCGGGCGGATCACCTGAGGTCGGGAGTTCAAGACAAGTCTGCCCAACATGGAGAAACCCCGTTTCTACTGAAAACACAAAATTAGCCGGGCATGGTGGCGCTTGCCTGTAATCCCAGCTACTTGGGAGGCTGAGGCAGGAGAATCGCTTGAACCCAGGAGGTGGAGGTTGCAATCAGCCAAGATCACACCACTGCACTCCAGCCTGGGCAACAAGAGGGAAACTTCGTCTCAAAAAAAAAAAAAAAAAATAGAGAGATAGAAAATATTATACGAATTCCTCATCATAGATACTTGGCCCTGACTTCAGAGTATAAATGATTTGGGAACTTACAAAAGAATGCCTTGGGGCCGGGTGCGGTGGCTCATGCCTGTAATCCCAGCACTTTGGGAGGCCGAGGCCGGCGGTTCACAAGGTCAGGAGATCGAGAACATCCTGGCTAACACGGTGAAATTCTGTCTGTACTAAAAATACAAAAAATTAGCCAGGCGTGGTGGCGGGCACCTGTAGTCCCAGCTACTCGGAAGGCTGAGGCAGAAGAATGGCCTGAACTCAAAAAAAAAAAAAAAAAAAAGAAAAAAAAAAAAAGAAGAACGCCTTGGGTTGGGTAGCCAAGCAATCAATGTTTCCTCACTGGCTGTTAAAATCATGGAATCCTAGGATTCATTAGAAAGAATACCATATGTATGTATCAGTCCAGTCATGTAAGAGGCATGGAAGGAAATACAAAGCACCATAAAACACAGTCCTGGTTCTGAGGAAACTTTTATTTATCTTTTGAAATGGTAAAACTATTTCTTATAGTTTTACTTACTTGGCTCTTACATTTTTCTCTCCAAGGTTACAATCTGCTTATATGTACAAAGTTGACAGGAAGATACAAGGTGAGGTCAGAAAACAGTGAGAGGATTTAGTTTCCCTGCCTAAACCAGAGATTTTCTTAATTCCACTCAGCTCCGTCATGAGCTGTTTTTCCTATTGTCTCTACTTAGCTGAAGCCTACATAAAATAGAATCGAGTATACTAAGAAAAAACAAACAAATATAACAAGACTGTTCTGAACATCCTCAATTAGACGTACACAGACAAATTAATTCAATAACTATCAAAAGACAGAGTATTCAAATAAAACAACTATTTGTCAAGAGAATGCTAATGTAATTAAGTATGTAAAGATTGGTGCTCTAGAAGAGCCTGTTCTTCAATGTTAAATCATCTTTCTCTTGGTCCATACTTTTATTTTATTGGTTTTATAAAAACAACTGTTTTATTTGTTTCTTGCTTTTTTTTTTTTTTTTCTTTTCGACGGAGTCCTGCTCTGTCACCCAGGCTGGAGTGCAGTGGCACAGTCTCAGCTAACTGCAACTTCTGTCTTCTGGGTTCAAGCGATTCTCCTGCCTCAGTCTCCTGAGTAGTTGGGATTACAGGCATGTGCCACCACGTCCAGCTAATTTTTGTATTTTTAGTAGAGATGGGGGTTTTGCCATGTTGACCAGGCTGGTCTTGAACTCCTGACCTCAGATGATCTACCTGCCTCGACCTCCCAAAGTGCTAGGATTACAGGCATCAGCCACCCCGCCTGGCCAGAAAACAACTATTTTAAAGAAACACCCTTTCTGAATCAGGGAAGGATACAGATTACTACAAATAGACCATACCACTATGCACTATATAAGTAAAACATTAGAATGGATCCCAGCTTTAGAGTTCTAATTACATTTGGCCAAAGTTAAGAGTTAATTCATTTCCATTCTGAAGGCTCATAATAAAAACGTAAAATGATACAAACTTAAACTATCATTATTATCCTCTTCAGGCCATAATACCGGCCACCTTTGGAAACAAAAGCAGTATTGGCTGGTATTCATGTGCCAAGGCTGCCTGAGAGAAACAGAGACTAGATGCTAATGAGAAGATGAAGTGAATAGCAAGTTTGGCTGTCCTTAAATGACACTAAAATTGCAATCATGTGCCTAAAAAATTGAGAGCTACTTGGGGAGCCTTGAACACCCACAGAGAAGAGTAGAAAAATACAAAGTATTTCCAGGTGATTGATAAACCCACTAACAGTTTGATCTACTAAAAAGCAAATTAATTAAATGTCCAAGGAATTAATTGAGACTTGAATTTGTAAATGTGAGATAGGACAAAATTAGAAATTACAAACAGTTTCCTCTTTATGAAAAATATGTTAAAAATCTAAGAACTGGCACAGTGATTCTATATGATCCCTTTGGTTGATAATACGTGAATTTCTAAGTTGAATATAACTATCTTTTAATATGATTTGTGGTTTACCAGCTTCAAAAACCTATGCTTTCTGACCATTAGAAAGTTCTAGAAATGTTTTCAGAAAGACTTTTTGTAAACACTAAGACATTGATTTAAAGATTGATATGAACATATTCAAATATTGATTTTGGTACAAGAAAGACATTACATTACTATCTAATGTAGAAATATAATTTCAGAAATGAGACCAGGGGCTGGGCCTAGTGGCTCATGCCTGTAATCCCAGCACTTTAGGAGGCGGAGGCGGGCAGATTGCCTGAGTGTAGAAGTTTGAGACCAGCCTGGGCAACATGGCAAAACCCCGTCTCTACTAAAAACACAAAAAAACAGCCGGGTGTGGTGGTGAGCACCTGTAATAATCCCAGCTACTCAGGAGGCTGAGGCAGGAGAATCGCTTCAACCCGGGAGGCAAAGGTTGCAGTGAGCTGAGATTGCACCACTGCACTCCAGCCTGAACGACACAGAGTGAGACTCCGTCTCCATTTAAAAAAAAAAACAAAAAACGGAGTAAGGAGGCCATTTGGAATCATTCTTTACCAGATTATTTACTTTACTAGTGATAATGCTGAAACCCAGAGATGTGACAGGACATGTTCAATATAACATTGCAGACCTTAGATTGAAAGCAAATGTATTCACTCTCAATTCGGCTCTTTATTTCCACTTAAATTATGAGAATTATATGACAAAGACGTTGAAGATTTGGGGATGAGATTATTTAAACAAAGACTAGGTATCTCTAATTCCAGTACAACCCAGTTGTGAAATGCAGGAAAGATAAATAAGTTACACCGGTATCCTTCTAATTTATAGCAAATTTTGCATTAATAATATCAGTTGGTTCATCAAAAAGAATAAACAGCAATGCAAAAATCCCAGCAAAATGTGTTAAATACAAAAAAAAATTCTTTGTAGTAAAGTTTCTGTGTGATGTGAGATGAATTTGGAGAATCTCCTTTTATTTTTGAAGAGTTTGAAAAAAATCATAAAATATAATCAAAGTTACTTTAAGTCAAGCTTTGTCATATTTTCATTTTAAATTTTGGGGGTATGTTTCCAATCAATATAGCATATAATTTTAACATGCACATTGTATGAAAAGTATTGAAAATCTTATACTTCAAAATAGGTCATAAGTCTTAAAATGCTTGATTATAAGGCAATATGGTTTTCTCAACAGAACAAAAAAAAGATTATTTGCTTCTCTTTTGCTCTTTTGTCTTATAAGTGCAGCGTGATGTATTAGTTTAATTAAAGTCTACCAAATTATCATAAGGATTTTATGTGCTACAAATAATTGGCTTTTTGTTCTCTGCTCACTTTTTGTTAATGGAAGCAGAATTTTTTTTAATGATACTTAGTATATAAGACAACAGAACACTACAGGGAAGAAAGGCAAATGAGGTGTCTAATGAAGTGACCTTTGGCATCTTGGACTGGAAATAAAATGAAGACTGCACTAATGCAATGAAAAAGTCAATGTTTCCAAAGGGTTAAAAGGATAGATCATATTATGGCTCAAAGCCAAACTGCACCTAGAATCCTACCATATATAAAAATGACAAACCTATTAATATGAAAAGATGATAGGCTCTAAAATTTAGTAAAATGTACAAGCAGATAAGATTTTTTAAATGTATACTAGAATGAATCAATCGTTTTATGTGAAAGATTTAGGTTGTTATTCAGATAGAGTTATACTACCAGGTACCTCTTTAATAATAGGCAAATATAGCACATAAGTGAACATAGAATTAATAAATGTAACGTAGTAAATGAAAGTTGTTTCACAAAGTAACAGTACTAACATAACCACTCTTACTAAAGGTGAGTGGGAACAAATTATAATTAAAATATACAAGCATTTACATGGCACTGCTATTTCTAACAGTAATATAATAAAAACTGAGAATAACCTCTGAACTTGAAATCAACCCACTGATTATAGAATCTGAAAATCAGAAACTACCAGTGACTCCCATATAGTGTGATTCTAAAGCACTTTACATAATATTCATAGGACATAAATGATAATCAGCAATGCTTCTTTTGTTAAAATTATGTGATCACCACTCATTTACTACTACCTTGAAAGAAGCATAATGTATGTATTACAGGATTCCTGAAATGTTTGAGCTTTTAATTCATCCTCTGAATTACTTTTTAAAAATTTTCTGCTGTTATTCTTGGCGTCAAAACATGTTAAGAGTTTCAATTAGTGATACTAACATTCTACTGGAAGTTTGTAAGGTTTCAGGCTGACATGCCAGATCACTAGAAAGTAGATACTATCCAGTGACCACATTTCACAAAGAAGGAACTCAGGAACTGAGAAATTAACTTTCCCCAAATCACAGATCTAAAACGGCAGTATTGGAATTTTAAGCACAGGAAGTCTCACCCTGGTCTTTGTTCTCTCAAGTAGACTACACTCCACTGCCTTTCCAATGAGTGATTACATTGTTCTTAAAAGCAAGTTTTGTCAAACTTGTTATACCTTTTCAAATGTACCTCAACAACACTTTTCAGGTAGGGAATATTACTGGGATTTTTAATATATCCATAAAAATTAGTATCTAGCTAACCTTAAGTTCTTAACTGAAACTCTCTCTCCCACTTACACACACACACACACACACACACACACACACACACACACCACATATCAAAATTATAATCATATTTCCGAAGAACAACCAGTACGTGTACCTAATGATATACTCAAATGGTGCTAAGCCTGTAGGTTTTCCTCATTTCTTAAAGGCACCACTTTGCTCTTGTGAAATCTTATGACCTCAAAAGCCAAACTAAAAATTAAGCCAAGAAAATGATAGTCTCCCCAACTCGTGATACATTTTTTTCAATGATAATTCTCTCATTGGTTGTCTCTGAAGAAACGGTCTCAGGAAGGAATGTTCCTCAGTGAGTGCACATGCATACTTTGAACAGATATACTTGATTTACTTCATTTGTTTCAAGCCAAAGAGTGAAAGGGAATCTTTGACAAAACTGTCATCTTTAAAACATGGTGATATTTCATTTTCCCCTTCTGCACTATTTAGATTGCTTCGAACTGAAATGCTTCCAGCAGATCCTATGTCCAATTTTTCAAAGTTGTCACTTCCTAGCAAATCTGCTTAAGCAAAATATTTATGTTGTTAGAAAACAGAACAAACATACATTATAGACTACATTCCATTCTTCTTTGCAGGTCAGAGTCTTATTCAAGAATGGGAACTTGGAAGAACATGTGGAAATAAATTAGAAGATGACTATGATGGATTGGTTTAAGTCAATGAATGTGGTACACATCTGATTAGTTTCCAAAGATACACTTGGACTTAGTTCAGTATAGTTTTCCATACAATAATCATATAATCAAAATGTTATTTTCAATGCATTCACCAAAGGTCATAAAATTTAAAAGAACAAATCCAGAGGAAAATGGGACAATGAAAGACGACCATGGTTACTCTTCCTTAGTTCATGTCTATAGCAGCTATTATAATGTACTTGCCAACATTCTACGTCTTAGAGGGAAATGAAAAATCGCCAAGCGTTACACTTGTAGACCTCTGGCCTTTCTGAAATGTGGGCATCATAACTCATATCTTTTTTTTTTTGCAATGGAGTTTCACTCTGTCACCCAGGCTGCAGTGCAGTGGTGCAATCTTGGCTCACTGCAACCTCCGCCTCCTGGGTTCAAGCGATTCACCTGCCTCAGCCTCCTGAGTAGCTGGGATTACAGATACGCATCACCATGCCTGGCTAATTTTTGTATTTTTAGTAGAGATGGGGTTTCACCACGTTGGCCTCAAACTCCTGACCTCGTGATCCTCCTGCCTTGGCCTCCCAAAGTGCTGGGATTACAAGCGTAAGCCACCATGCCCGTCCTATAACTCATAATAGCTGAATGAGAGAAAGCACAACAGAAGCAAAATTCGAAATAATGATTACAAGAATCAATTGTATGAAAGGAAACAAAATTTGTCATTCTTAAGCAACTTCCAAATGTAAGAATAAATATGTTTGAAAGGTTCAGTGATGCTGTCTTGAAACATTACTCAATACCCTTAGTATAGAGTATACTTTCTGAATATACACACACACACTCACACACACACTCCAAGTTGTATATATTTAGATATACAATATTTATCATAGATGGAACTTATTCCCCTCTATGCATGATTACATAATGCTTGCTGAAATTAATCTTTTCAAAATTATGCACTAAAAATTACCTAAGACTTACAATTCCTTCCATTACTTTAAAAAGCTAGTCATGTCTCAGCAAAAGCCAAGACTGCTTATGGTGTACAATCTGAAACCCAATTCTCTCTCGGCACTTTAACAGTAGATCTGTCACCCTTTAACACCACAAAATCAATACCCTGGAATGTCATGGTTCTCTGATGGCCCACAAAGTCAAGGCATGATCAATTTCAACTTCCTTACTAGACAGAAATAGACTTAGACAAATAAAAGATTCCATTCAAGTTAAATTCAATAAAACAAAAGAATAAAGAAGGAGTCAAAGCTGTTAGAATTCAGTCCAACAAATTTACACTTAAATCTAAATCAATTTTTTAAGCCAACTAAATTGCACACACAGTCATAAGGTATGTATTATAACTTGTAAAAAGCATATGAATTACTCCAATCTATAGATTAAGAAATACTATCAGTTAGGTATGTCTTCATTACATTTGGTAATAAACAACAGGAGAATGATGGCCTCTGAGTTCTATACTATATATCCCTAGAACATAAGAGCAGAAATCTTCTATTTCTTGTCATAAACTGTATATTGTACGTAGAACAGTCCCTGATGCCGAGTAAGCCCTTAATAAATATCTAATCACTCTATGAAAAGTATTGCATACTTTAAATATATCTGGCACATAAACTCTATGAGGGCCAAGGGTCACTCTTTCTTGTTCACTGCAATACCCCGGCTTCTGTTGTGCCTAGCACATTAGCAGGCACTCAATGAACATCTGCTGATTTGAATAAACAGAGGATTCTGTGGAATTTAAATGACAGACTTCAAGAATTTTTTTCTGTAATAAACACTTTATACACCAGTGGTTTTATTTTGCTCCAAAATTTTGACATACATAAACATAAAAACTTATTATTTAGTAATACTTTAAAAAGCTAGGCCTAAGAGTTAAGAGGCATGGAGTGTGGTTTTGGTTCACTAACTTGCTGTGTAACTTTGCCTCTCCATGTCTCTCCAGTTTCATCTATGAAATGCAAAGGAAGGGTACAGAGAGAACAAGACAGTTCTCAAGTATCCTCTTGGGAATATTTAGGTATATACACCCTCCTGGGTATGGGTGGAGACAGGGATTCAGAAGAAATCAATGAAAGGGACTCTAGAGGTCAGAGAAAAATCAGAAAGCAATCCTATTAAGAGACATAAAAGAAATTGAAATCACTCAACTGAGCAAAGAAAATGCTGAAAAAGCGTAACTGAAGCAAAACTACATGGGAGAACTTAGAAGCATGTGGTACCAAGATCTCAGGTGCTACTTCCAGTCCCACTAAATGGAATATAGGATGGCCCATTCCTTTGTCTTCCAATGTCATAAAA
This sequence comes from Gorilla gorilla gorilla, assembly GCF_029281585.2. NCBI lineage: Eukaryota > Metazoa > Chordata > Mammalia > Primates > Hominidae > Gorilla > Gorilla gorilla. The sequence continues at coordinate 38,909,728 of NC_073227.2, read as the reverse complement.
ATTAAAAAGAAAAACATTCACACTCCCATCTAGCTTGTCCCTAGGGGAAGCTGTGTGACATAATTCTGACCAATAAGATATACAGAAAAATCTTTGGGAAGGGAATCCCTCCCAGAATAGAAAGGAAATGGGATGAAGTGAAGTTTTCCCTCAACTTTCTCCCCACCTGAAATAGGAACTTAGTGGCTGGAGAGACAGCAACCCTCTGGGGAATATGGTAATGAAAATAAAATATTTATGATGGTGGGCAAGAGGAAAGCAGCACCATGATTCTTCAGTGGAAGTTGCGGAAGACCTCTAGAGTCTCGTATAAGGAAAACATAAACCCCTCATTCCACTCTGGTGAATCTATTTCTTGCAGCTGAGTGCATTCCTAAACAATACATTCCCGAAAAAGAAAAAGAAAAAAAAAATAGAAGGTTTATCCAAAAAAAGAGAAGAAAAACGCAATGTATGATTATGAGAGGTCCATGATGCTACTAACAGACACTAAATACAGGGCTGTAGGTGTTTTCGTCTGATCAACTACCATGTTTCACATACTTTTATATTGCTGACACCTTGCAGAAAGGAGACCACTTTCAAGTGTAAAATCTTTGAACCAGGAATCAGAAGTCATGGGTTTCCCTTCTGGCTCTTTCACTTAAAAACACACTCAACTTTTAGCAAGAAATTCTTCACTATAAAATAGAAAGTAGGCTGGGTGTGGTAGCTCATGACTGTAATCCCAACATTTTGGGAGGCCAAGGTGGGTGGCTTACTTGAAGTCAGGAGGTTGAGACCAGGCTGGCCAAGATAGTAAAACCCCGTCTCTACAAACATTCAAAAATTAGCTGGTTGTGTGGTGGCACATGCCTGTAGTCCCAGCTACTTGGAAGATTGAGGTGTGAGAATCACTTGAACCTGGGAGACAGAGGTTGCAGTGAGCCGAGATTGTGCTACTACACTGCAGCCTGGGTGACAGAGTGAGACTTTATCTCACAAAAAAAAAGGGATTAGATAAATAAATAAAATAGAAAGTATAGCATTTATTTGATAAAGGAATTGTTAGGATTAACAAAATAATACATGTAAAAACACTTTCTAAAAACTTACAGCACTTTACTAATAGCTGTGTATATGGGATGGCATAAGTAAAATACTGAGCACAATTTTGGGCACACAGTAAGTGTTTATTTATCATTACCACTGTTATTATTCAAAGATACCTATCCATAGCTCCTTGAGAAAATCCCTGCCTTGCTAGAGACACAGTCCTTCAGAAGGCATATTCCTGCCTCATGACTCTTCTCTTCTAGGCATGGCAGATGGAATGAAGAGTCAACTCTTAACCAAGCTGAGCCAGAGTTTCTCTCCCTGGCATTTGAAATAGCCACCCAAACACAGTAGCAGTTTTGTAGGTAAACAGGCATACAACAGGCTAATTCAGGAACTATGAAGTTGTCAGCCATGCTTTACCTCTAGAAAAGAAAAAGATAACAAAGAAAGAGATAGAGAAAGAGAGGGAGGGAGACAGAATACACATGATGGCCTTGAATTTCCAATCCATTTCTGAAGATTAGGTCCCATGTATTCCCAACTTTAGCATAAAATGTCTTCCGCTGATTTCTCATATTGGAAATCAAAGAGTTTTAACTAAATACATTCATTTTAGTGTTGGCATTGAAACATGTTTCAGGTTGGTTATACAAAATCAGAACCTATGGAAGTGTACAAGAAAAGGTGACCCATAGCTGAGAGCGGTGGCTCACGCCTGTAATCCCAGCACTTTTGGAGTCTTAGGCGGGCGGATCACCTGAGGTCAGGAGTTTGAGACCACACTGGCCAACATGGTGAGACCCCATCTCTACTAAAAATACAAAAATTACCCGGCGTGGTGGCAGGCATCTGTGACTGTAGCTACTCAAGAGGCTGAGGCACGAGAATCGCTTGAACCCTGGAGGCGAAGGTTCCAATGAGCCGAGATCACACCAATGCACTCCAGCCTGGGCGACAGAGCAAAACTCCATCTCAAAGAAAAAAAAGAAAGAAAGAAAAGGCTATCTATATTCCTATATTCCCTTCTTCTTCTATCACTTTACGTTACCTTTATGATTTTATGATAAAATTTCATAAAGCATTTTATGAAATAAAAAGGCATTCACAGTTAACAGAGGATAATTTCCTATTTATTTATGATTCCCGGTGTCTGCAATCATTAAAGAAAATTTCAGATTTGTTAAAATCTTAAAGTTACAAAATATTTTCTGGAATGTTTAATCTGAGAGTCTTCTTGCAAAACAAAATTTAAAAATCACATTTATGTATAAAATTGTGTACTTTTCTTTTCTGTGAGCAGCAAAGAGCTCCAGGAGGAGAATAGATTTTAGGTGCCAAGGAAACAGAACTGACCAACTTCTAACCCCCAGCCCCCACGAGTGCCTATTGAATGCTAAGATCCTCTGACTGCATTATGGTACCCAGATCCTAGAATCAAATTATGGCTTTTCTGAAGGTGGGCACAGCCAAATTGCTGAATGCATTTGGATAGAGTCCCAGAATGCAAGGGCTTATGTTTACAGTCTTATTTTGTTTTGTTGACAATGAAGTACAACTTCTGAGTTTCCCTATAATCCTAATTTAACAACAGTCATTTGTCAGATCTAGAACTGGTTCAAATATGGTCATTTTTATGTAGCTAGGGCAAAATTATGAATTCGTTCAAAATAAGAAACACAAATTAAAAACAAGAAATGTGGAGGAATATTTCCATCTGGTGACAATAAATAGATCAAATAGCACTTATTTCCTGTTTAGAACACTCAGGTAACTTATTTTATCAAGGAAATGTTAGCTCCCAATAGAAATAAGTTTTAGGGTGTGACCTTCCCAGAACTAAGAAGACCTAATCTAGTGTTCACATTTTAAATTGTCACAGCTCAAACATAAACTGCCTGCTTACTCGTGGTGTTCTGTGGTGGGAAAAAAATAGTTACAGAAAGTAAGGTTGCTTATATTTTGCAAAATTTCTTTCATAATAAGTCATATAGTGTATATGGTTGTTTTTTTAAAAGACAAATGAAAGACAATCTTGTTTTCCCCTTCAAAATGTGGTTCTTGTGTAACTTCAGCTATAACAAATGGAACACGGTGAAAATTATTTAATGACTTTTTTGTTCAATTTTCCAGTTTTTCAATGGGGAAGTTACATTTCATTCCTATGTACTTAATAGGAATTTTGGCAGGCTTCCAGCTTATAATCATCTGGAAGCACATATTATAACTTTAATTATAACTTCTAAGCTAGAAGAGTAGTTAGCATGATGTAGGCATTCAGTTACTGTTACTGCAGTGAATGAATCTATAAGGCAGAAATGTACAAGCTATCATCCAGCGAGCACTCGATTCCCACCTGAGTTTCATATTTCTCTTTCCATTTACTTCACCTCAAACAGTTTCCATAACAAACACATTGGGTAATAGGGCCAAGACACTCAAGCTATTTCTTATTGTTTAGAAGCAGGAAGTCATAAACCATTTCAAACCACATTCCCATAACTAAGGAAATCTGCCAAAATACATGAAAGCAATAATTATTTATTCCTTGAAGGAAAAGAAAACCTGATGGACTATTTCATGTGAGGACAACTGGAACTTGGTACGTTAGTAGCACTGGTGGAATCTACTTTTGAACAGATATTACTTGTTTGAAAATAGAGCATGAAATGATGTTAATCTGCAAGTGGAGGAAGCTGTTCATGGCCCTCTAATCAGAGCATGGTGTACTTGAGTCATCTGCCCTTTCATTTTTGAACTCAGGATACCCACTGAGCCTGTTCCAATGGCCATTATGAGTACACCACTCTTAATAAATTCAATGGGTGTTTTGCAAGTATAAAGCCTGCGGGATTGGCCACTTCAGGCTAAATTTTAGCTGCATAATCAAGAATATAGCGGAAAACGCCAATTAATGGTGCAAAGCACAAAGGATCAAGCTCTAGCTATAGAAAAACCATTTATGGACTAAAAGTATCACACCTTGTAATCCATCCCTGACTTTGCAGGATGGCACACCTGAATATTAATAATAAAGCTATCTGAATAAGTTCCTTCTAAAAAGTAAAAACTGATGAACAGAGTAAACTCTTAGCTTAAGAGAATTATGTAAGATAAACATAAAGTGAAAAAAGTCCTTATATACTGAAGTAATCTCATTTTCTCTTATTTACACCATAAAGCAAACAAAACTCACAACAGGGTGGATCTTAATGCATTAAGATCCTCAAAATAGTATAGACAACATGTAAACGGATGCTAACATGCATGATAGAGTGTATCTTAAAACAGTAACATCTCAAATTTAAGAATTAAGTATTAACTACAAGCACAATTAAAAGGAAGATACATGCATGGAGAAATTTCATCTTTAGTCTCTACCTGGGAAGGCAAGTCTTAAAGCCAAATTGAGGCTTATCGGATAAATATATGCATGCCAGGCAAGCAGCGAAAAAAGCTAGGAAAGAATATCAACACAGATGGGAACGAGATAGCTGACTTGCAGGAAACCATGCGGAGTGACAGCTCTGCAGTGTCTCCACACCTGATCTGGCAGCAGGGCCTAAGGGGGCTGCGGTGCAGCCAAGTCAGCAGGAGCTGGAGGCAGATGTGGCTCTACACTAGCTGTGTGCAGGAAGTCCTGGTGCCTACAGTCCTGCAACTCTGCAAGTGGTTTCTCAAAATCATAAAACTCACGACTCAACTCATCTACACTTAACTAGATCCAAACTCTACTTCTATGTTGGAGAAACTTATCAGAAAGGAAATGTCTGCCAATAATTGCTATGAAAACATTTATTTGACCCTGATCCATGTTCCTCACTAGATTCAATTATTTTAAATAGTGTATGGAAGTGGAAACACAATCATTGCTAATCTATATTAGATTGACTCAGCTGTAAAAATTATACAGTTTTAAAGCCACCTGAAAGTATCATCTCCTAGACTTGATTTCATCCTCAATAACTCCATGAAGAAATTTAGCTTAAAATTATGCTTTATTTCAAATTGTTTTCACTACAAATAGCATCATCTGTTGGTCCTTACTTTTTGTGTAGCTTAACACAATTCTAAGAAAGGTTTCCAGCTGATTTTAAAGATACGTAGGAAATAGCAAGACAATAATTGAAATTTTAAAACCGACTCATGGATAAGACAGAAAATGTACATGTACACTGTCATCTGGCTAAATAAGTTCACTGGTGATAAAAACAGCAAGATATTGTCTTAAAAGTATCTTCTCCTACTTGAAAATCTCCTGCTCTAAAACTTTCACTAAGTTACAATATTTATTAAGTCCAATTTCCTGCTTTAACAGGACTGAATCACAGGGGGTTAATCTCAGATTCAGGCCAACTGAGGTCTTCCTGTTCATATCTCCTTTGCAAATGGAGCTTACTAGGGAAGCTGAAAAGGAACCAAATGCTTCACAGCTGAGGCTATCCACTCGACCTTCTTTCTACTGGTGACATAATTTCAGCCGCTCTTAAAAGTTCTGACATTTCCAGTAATAAGCAAGTGAAAGCATACTACTTGGAAGATGTATGCATACTACTTGGAAGATGTATGCATACTACTTGGATTAGCCAATAAGCTTAGTAAAGGTACATTTGGTTATTGAATTAAACAATAAATTAAGAGATCAAATAAGATACAACTGCTAGATCTTTAAAGGCTCATCAATTGATTGATGCATGGCATTAAATTTATTGTAATGGCAGCTATACATTTACATAGAGTGAGAACATTTTATCTAAAAAAGTAAATTATTAAAATTAATCTGTTGAATTTTTCTGTTTCTGAGTATCACATTTTTAAGGTATAATGACTATTAAAATTATTAAACAATGTTTTCAGACAAAGGAGACATAAATATGTTCAACTGATAAAATTGTAATAATGAAGGATAGGAGGTAAGTTACACAAATTGCAAACTGCAATCTTGCCAGCTCCTTTAATGGTTTTAATGGAACAGGGCTTGAATTTTCCTTTCTATTGATGTTTGTTTCAGAAGATAAGCAGTACAAAGAATTTTTTTTATTCTGAAAAGTTTAATTCTCTCAAATTTCTAATTCAGTGTTCTAAATTGCAAGGTAGGCACTACATTCTGCCTTACTAGTAAGATCTGATTTTGCTATTTTACTTAAATTCTAAAACGCTTTTCCACTCAGTACCTCTGGGAGACTAAGAGTTTCCTGACTGTTGGCAGAACTACTAAAGATTACTAGCCCAAATGAAAGGAAGATTTTCATCAGAGTCCAGGTTTTTATGAACAAACCGTCACAGTTCTTGTTACCATCTCTGTCCTGTCTTAAAAATGTACCTTGAACTTCTGCTAGCAAAACTCAGATTGGTTGAAATATCCAACAGACATACCGCACTGTGAAGTTGCCCCTTCATTAATTTCTCAGAGGCAAGTTTACCACTTGATGAATCGTTAGCATCACTTCCTGTGGCACTGAAATTTTCCCTAGGGGTCCCTACTAACTAAGGACTAATCACCCGTGTTCTTATTTAGCTCTTGAGTTCCGATTAGATCATAGATTAAAGTGGATGACTGTAGACTGCTAATTCTTACCTGACAACATACTGAACAAAGACTCCATATTCAGGAAATACATTTTATATCTCCTTTTCACAAATCCATGCCCTGCTATTGAATCATTAAATGTGCAACCATGCTGAGTTTAGCTATTCAGAGAAAAGATACTAAGACTTCAGTGGCCACAGGTTATTACTATGGGAATTTGTAATGGCTGTTATTTACAGCCCACTAGTGATTTAAGAACTTGATGTGACATTAAGAAAAAAAAAAGTATCAGATATAGGTTTATACCAACGGGTCAAACTCTTCCAATAAATATTTGAGATGAGTAATAATTTTGATATTATACATATCTTTCACAACTGTAAGCCCATCTTTTAAAATTTTTTGATGGATAGTACATTTTATGAATCTGTTTGCAACTTGAAAAAATACAGTGATTAATTCTAAAATATTGCAATTTGAAGAGACTGTGATAAAACTGACAGTAACTATAATACAAATAAATCAGATGTAACATTTGAGAAAATCCTTTTTGGTAATTTTCTATCAAAATAATGTCTAAAGTATAGAAAATACTTTGTTCTTGCTTTTTAAAAATATAAATGGGACACTGTCTTACTGACACATATACACACTATAAACATATATATATATGTTTGAGATTTGATATAATACAGTACTTCTACAAAGAACACATTATTATATGATGCCTATAAATACACCAGTATCTCAGTTGAATGGATTTAAAAATCTGCGTTTCCTTCTACCCCCTAATGCAGTTATCTTAAGATTAAATTCCAGATTATGTGTCATTGCCATTTAGCACACCACAAGTCTTGTTAGATCAAATCACTTTTCAAGTGAATTCTTACAAAAGAAAAAATAATAGTAATAGAAATTTGAATTTTGGTTGTATGTCTTATTCAAAGAAAATTTTTTTAGATGGAGTCTTCTTGTGTTGCCCAGGTAGGTCTCAAACTCCTGGGCTCAAGGGATCCCCCCTGCCTCAGCCTCCCAAATAGATGGATTTCTGGCATGCACCACCCTTCTTGGATGGGTTGCATATCTTAAAACTGTATACAAACATTCTCTTAAATTTAGAATCATCATAATACTAGATCTCACTTATAACACAGTGACATTTTGCAATTAGAGGAGGCTTTTCATCAGAATCAGTTCCTTTTTTTTTTTCCCCCACATTTAATGGGAGAGATCTGTCTGGCACAGTGTCCTCAGCCACTTTTCCTGTGACGTCTTATCTAAGCCCACTAGTGTCTCTTACCAGGCGTCATTGGTTCCCTTCTCCGTCTTAAGGGAATTTGGCTCTTCCCTGCTCCCTCCCAATTATAAATATGCAGGTTAGATAATTGACCCACCCTTTGACTGATGCATTGCCTAAACAGAACCGACTGCCTTCTAGTAAACCTCTAATGACAGGTGGGGGAGGAAGTACCAATTAATCAACCTGAATATCCAAAGTCATTGTTGCCTCAAATCCTTTGGTGCCTTCTTCAATTCTCTCAGCTATTAAAACAGCTCTCCCTTCTTCCCACCTGCACAGCTCACACTCTTATCAGAGAACGCAGTAAATACAGAAGCACATGTGCATACTTAAAACTTGCATTTCTTTTTACACCATAGGATTTACAATTAGACACTGAAATGTAAGCCTCGAAAATTCCATTTTGAAAATAAATCTTAAAAAGAACTTATTCCCTTGGCCCATAGATTATCTGTCTACTCCAATGTCTCTGCTAAAAGAAGTGCAGTTAGAACCCCATGAAAGTGCAAAATCAGTCAGAGCAGACCTTTGCACAGGAGGTTCTAATGCTACTAAAGGTACCAGGGACTAAACAAACAAACAACACACCAAAATACTAAAACACTCATTCCAGAATGTTAAAGAAAAATCCTTGTGAGGACAATTAATAGCCTCTATTCCAGGCGGCAAGGCCATGAACATTATGCATAAAGTCACCAGATGCCATTGATGTCTTTTTTGCCCTTGGATTTTAGGTGGCAAAGTGGAATTTGAGGGCATTTTTAAGTTAGTTATCTTATATCATAACTTAATCTTTCGAGGTCGTTTTCAGGAACAATGTGCAGGAAATGAGACACCCTAACTCATAAGTGCTACTTTCCTTTCCTTCTTAAAAAAAAAAGAAAAAGTATCTAAAGTCCTATCTCTCTTTCCCTTAAGTAACCTTGTTAATTGCAAAGGACATTTCCCAAGCAGATCATATGTGCAAGAATACAGATAAAACAAAAAAGACCAGGCCGGGCGCGGTGGCTCACGTCTGTAATCCCAGCACTTTGGGAGGCCAAGGTGGGCAGATCACGAGGTCAGGAGATAGAGACCATCCTGACCAACGTGGTGAAACCTCGTCTCTAGTAAAAACACAAAAATTAGCTGGGTGTGGTGGTGTGTGCCTATAATCCAAGCTACTCAGGAGGCTGAGGTAGGAGAATAGCTTGAACCAGGGAGTGGGAGGTTGCAGTGAGCTGAGATCGCGCCACTGTGCTCCAGCCTGGTGACAGAGCAAGCCTCTGTCAAAACAAACAAACAAACAAACAAACAAACAAACATCAAACATATAATCAGGTCAATTGTGTGCATTAGGTAGAATTAGACTTAGGTCTTCATCTCATATACCAATAAAGATCTAGTGAAACCTAAGGCTGGTATTTCAAAGTTAACACAGTGCATTTACAAACTTCGTTTCTTTCAATGTCATATAAAGATTTAACAGTAACATTTATTTTCACATGTTTGGGTAATCTTCAGTCAAGAATTGACTAGGCACTGTTGCATAAATAAATATCTTGGGATAAATGATAAATGATAAACAGTTTATAAAACTATATTCCTGAACCACTACTTAAAGTTAGATACAAGGATGGCTCGTTGATGCTCATGGAAATTAAAACTATATGGTAAAGTACCCATTAAGCATACGTTTAACCATTTGTGTGGTTAAATGCATTGCACCTTGATCTGAATTCTTGCAGAATACGTGAAGACTCATTATCATTACAAATACTACATATGCTGGGTCAGGGCCATCTGATGTCAATGAAGTGTGTGTAACTTTACGAATCCAGATAAGGATTCTCTCCTGGACACATATTTTCCTTACATTTGGGTATCATTTACTACTGAAATTGAAATATGTATGTCTTACTAATGCCTGAAAGATTAGGATCTTTCAAATCCTAATTGGCTGCTTTAACAAAGTTAAGAGTAGGAAAATAAGTATATTTAGTACAGTCATAGATTAAATGAAAAGAAACAAGCTCCGAGTGAGGATTTAGACATCAGTGAATTATGTGAGATTTCCTACATACATTTGGTAGCACCTCTTTCAGTTGCTTAGTGCTCTTTTTAGCTTGTTTCTCAGTTTCATTTTCATTCCAAATAGTAAAGGTTACACAGTGAATTAATGTTCAAAATGTGTAAATATATCAAAATGCAAGTAAGTATTTATAGTAAAGTAAGAAGAAACGGAAGACGATACACAAACGACTAGGATGTGAACAGTGTAATCTTCCTTTTTCTCTTTCCAAATGGTAGCTTAAGATATTGAGACCCTATTTCATCATTAATGAAAAGGGATTTGAGAAATACTGAGATGAAAAACAAAACGGATCCTGAAATCCCAGGCTAACAGAGCACCGTGGGATTATATTTCCTACTTCTGACTAGACAGCTATACCCATGAGGTAACAGCTGAAGCTAGTGAAACACTGATTTACTGACTTGTAATGAATGTACCTCAATGTTGAGAAGTTTCTAAGCCTCCGTGTTTATCTTACATATAAGTAGATGATTTTATATGGCCAATTTAAGAGAGCCGTTGACATTCGAAATAATTTCCCCTGCATTGTTTAGATAAAGATCACTGTGGTGAATCATCTATGAAAAATTGTAACTGTAGTTAGACTTTATAGCAATGTGTTTCTGAGAAATCTTACTCATTGACTAATCAATATACAGTCAGAATTAGAAAATAAAGATTTAAAAATAATACAGCCATTTTAGGCTAAATATATTTATTTATGTTTTTGTTTTTTTGAGACGGAGTTTCACTCTTGTCCCCAGGCCGGAGTGCAATGTGCAATGGCGGCTCACTGCAACCTCTGCCTCCCAGTTCAAGCGATTCTCCTGCCTCAGCCTCCTGAGTAGCTGGGATTACAGGCTAATTTTGTATTTTTAGTAGAGACGGGGTTTCACCATGTTGGCCAGGCTGGTCTTGAACTCCTGACCTCAGGTGATCCGCCCGCCTAAGCCTCCCAAAGTGCTGGTATTGCAGGCATGAGCCGCCATGCCTGGCCTAGGCTAAATATATTTATATTTAAATTGCTGTTTGCCGTTTACCTCTGCCCATCTCATTGGAGTGAGTAAACAAGTTTGGGACGTTCTGATTGTATGTTCATTCTAATGACAGATAAATAAGCATCCAGTAAACTTATAATTATTGGGAGAAATACCATGTTTGTTTGATTTTGTGTTTGCTTTAATTCCACATTTTACAACTGGCTTTACAGTTATAAAGCACTTGCTGCCTTACTCTAAAGATCTAATGCAATCCAGTCCAAGACAGTAATAATAGAAGACTAATGCTTTCCATTTAAACTAATATTTTCTTTGGTCTTTGAAAATCCTCAAGGGGTAAACTATTTTAATTTAATAGCTTCAATTGATCTTCAAATATTCAGCAATATTAAAAGCAAAGGGAATCCTTTTTTTTAATCAGCCAAGTTAGAACTAAAATAAATGAAGATGTTCATATCATGAGTTCAGGAAGCAAGGGAAAAGAAGAGTAAATAACTTCCGACAAATAACCTTCTTTGAACGAATGATAATATGTTAAGAGTCTTGCCCTTGAAAAACTGAAGCTCTTATAGTTTTATTGCATATTGGATCAGTTTAGTTATTTATCTAATCATTCATATATTTAAAACAATGAATAATCATCCTTAAATGATCTTTTGTATTATTTGTTATAATGTTTCCTATTGCCTCAGGGGAAAAAATGAGAATTTTAAGAAATACAAAATTGCTAAGAAAAAAACTACTGGTGTAAAGTTTCAGCATTTTAATAACACACAGCTTTTATAGCCGATTCTCCCAAGCATTCCATTCCAAGGGTGCTTATTTCAATTCTAGGAAGTCAAGTGGCATACAGGATTAATATATAAATGCAGTCACATTATCTCTGAATTCTATTTTATTATATATTTATATCAAACATGGCCTTGATCATGTATAAGACTTTAACATTGGAAAAAAGCCTGAATTTCAATCAATTATACAAGAAACAAGCATAGTGTTGAAGAGGGTACTCAGGGGTGGTTGGCAGGTATGCTCTGAGGTCACATCAAACTAATTCTGTCTCTCACTTCTCTGTGAGTTTGGGCAAATCGACATCTAAAGCAAGAATTTTTTTCTCTACCAAATAGATTAAATAGCATATCTAATTCATATTACTGTTGTAAGAATTTTATATTATTCATTTTAAGAACTTAGCACATGACAACACAAAATAAAGCATATTCTTATTTAGGCAGTCAAGTGATTGAATTTGGACCTTTCCACATTGCAGGTTTATTTACTGGATTTGAATGTAATTATCCCAAGTTGTGCTGTCTCATATGGCAGTCCCTAGCTCTATATGATTATTGAGTACTTACAACAAGGCTAGTATGAATTGATATGAGGTGCTGTAATTATAAAATATATACCAGATTTTGAAGATTAAATTTTTAAAAGGATATAAAATATCTCATTAATAATTTTACATTGATTAAATATTGAATGATAGTATACTGGATACATGAGGTTAAACGATATGTATAATTAAAATTAATTTCATCTTTTTAAAATAATTATAAATATGGCAACTAGAAAATTAAAAATTACATATGTGACTTGCACTATATTTTCATTGGACACTGCTACTCTAGAGTATTTTCATAAGAAGAGCCCAGTGTACTTTGTAAAAGTGCAAGCTCCTGGCCCATGACTGAGATAAGCAGAGGACAGCTGCGCTTCCTAAAAGCTCCGTTAGTGAATCTTTTGCAGGTAAGAATTTAAAAACTATTTCCCTAAGGCTGCATACATTAGGTACTGCCAAGAACCCATCCTCATCTGGATGTTCCAGCTAAAAGTCCTGAGAGATTTGGCTATTCCTACTTAGTGCCTAATGAGACTAGAATACAATACAAGAAAGGGGTGCCTATTAAACAGAGAGCAGTTCCTTTAGGCAAGCACTCAACCAAATGGTGAACATCAAGATTAAGGAGAATTTATAGACATCTCATTTTTCAAGTTGAATGGAAGCTTGTGGGTCTTTCTTAATGTAGGGTGTAAACAGAACTCCGAAGAGAATGATTGGGAAGAAGGCACCCCACTCTGTAAGACCCTTTCTGATTCACTCTTGGAGATGTGTCTGTGTAAGGCACACAGCTGAGCTGTCAAAGGAGGGGAGAAAAGTCAAAACTCAAGGAATTCTCACTGTATAGCCATGCTCAGATGCCCTTGGTTGGGAGACCTTATCAGTGTCTTGGTGCCCTTTAGGAAACGACATGGCATAATGAAATATTTGGTTTCCTTGAGCAGTGGTTTGTAGTTCCCCTTGAAGAGTTCCTTCACTTCCCTAGTTAGCTGTATTCCTAGGTATTTTATTCTCTTTGTGGCAATTGTGAATGGGAGTTCACTCATGATTTGGGTTTCTGCTTGTCTGTTGTTGGTGTATAGGAATGCATGTGATTTCTGCACATTAATTTTGTATCTTGAGACTTTGCTAAAGTTGCTTATCAGCTTAAGAAGCTTTGGAGCTGAAATCATGGGGTTTTCTAGATATAGGATCATGTCATCAGTAAACAAAGACAATTTGGCTCCCTCTCTTCCTATTTGAATACCTTTATTCCTTTCTCTTGCCTAAGTGCCCTGTGCCGGAAGAGTGACCTCTTGAAGGGCTAGGGATAGTGGGTGGGAAGTGGACCTTGATAAGCGTTTTGAGCAGCACAAGACTGCCTTCCCCTGCTCCTCTCTACTTCTTCCTCCTTAATGTTCCATTCCTTCAGCAAGAGCTGTGACAAGGCATTGTAGGAGAAATTTTTGTGATAGAAGGCTGAGAAACATGTAGAAACACTGGGGGATACTAACCTTGAGAAGCAGAGGAACAATGGCACTTGAAGCTTAACTACCATACTTCTTAAGTTTTTTTTTTTTCTTGTCAGTAGCTTTCATATGTGTTTATGCTTCATGCCCGCCTATTTCCAATGTAGAGAGGAGGTGCCACTATTTTGAAAGGAGGGTTTCATGAAAAGATTGTCCTGGGTTTCATTATGAGGGAATTGGGGAGTAGAGCCCAAACCAAGAGAAATATCACTCTAGGCTTTTGAGCCACATGAGTTATGATCAAAAAGTAATATGTAAGATGTATCTAATCTTACAAAACAGATTCATGTATTACAAATACAATGGTGGCACTTTCTTAAATAATCTAGCACTTAACCACCGTTAATTCATTTAATAAAGATTTCATGTATATGAATCTTTCATTTAATGAAAGATTTTGTTATATATGTATGTGTATATATATGCTATATTTTATACATTTCAATATATTTATTTATAATGTAATGAAATTGTGGCTAAGATGAAGAAAAATTCTAAATAGATTTTTTTCTTTTCACACAAAGATAAACCCCTGACATCCAATAACTTAATATTCAACTTCTATCTTTTCACTCTTCCTAGAAAATATGAACTTTATCTTTCTCTTGAGAGCACAGATTGGAATAAAGTTGACTGCTTAATTGAGTTTCTTTGTCTTTCAAAGATCCTTTACTCCCGGAATTTCCTGAAAGCTGATTCACCGAATTCTAAGAAACTCATTCTGTTTCACCAGAAAAGTGTAGAGCTCAAAGTAACTATGAAATTGCAACAAGAAATTCGGACAGAGGATGAACAGAATGATTTCTGTTCTTATCCATAAAGAAGAATGCTGACATCTTTGACATGACCACTTAAAAAGCTTCCCCAAAGAGGCCAGGTGCAGTGGCTCACACCTGTAATCCCAGCACTTTGGGAGGCCAGGGCGGGTGGATGGCCTGAGGTCAGGAGTTCAAGACCAGCCTGGCCAACGTGGTGAAACCCCATCTTTACTAAAAGGACAAAAATTAGCTGGGCATCATGGCGGGCACCTGTAATCCCAACTACTCGGGAGGCTGAGGCAGAAGAATCACTTGAACCTGGGAGGCGGAGGTTGCAGTGAGCCGCGATCACGTCACTGCACTCCAGCCTGGGTGACAGAGTGAGACTGTATCACAAAAAAAAAAAAAAAAAAAAAAAAACTTCTTCAAATAAATACAAAAAATTAAAACAGGTAAGCCACATATCAACAAAAAAATTATCTATCTTAATGTGCTAGAGTTTCTAAGAAATACCCTACTCAATTAGAATAACTGCATCAATAATTTATTATATGAAATACTCTCTTCCTTCCAAATTAAGCAGTATATAAAA
The DNA here is from genome assembly GCF_029281585.2 of Gorilla gorilla gorilla. Lineage (NCBI taxonomy): Eukaryota > Metazoa > Chordata > Mammalia > Primates > Hominidae > Gorilla > Gorilla gorilla. The sequence continues at coordinate 38,894,612 of NC_073227.2, read as the reverse complement.
AAGCAATGAGCAATCCACAGTTATGTAGTTAACTTAGTGCAATACTTAGTGTAATACCTGCATTCCCAGCCATGCTTTTCTCCCTTCCTGTCCACCGATGCAGGCAGGGTCATTTGTCCTATCTGCCCTTTAGTGCTCACACAACTGTCATGCTATTGCAGATGGAGATGTGGTTTTTATCTTTGTGAATGTTGGCTGTCCTCAAATATATATGTATGGCAAAATGAACCACAATATCAAGAGCCTTTGATGCTCTTTTCAAAGCTATTGTTACAAACTTACGGGCAGTAACTGCTCATACTGGAACTGTAAGATAAATGTTTTAAATTCTATGAAGTATTCCATTTGTCTGCCAGTCTTCCCATGGCATCTCATGACACTCAGGGTAAAACCATGCACAACATAACCTCTTCTCTGAACTTTCTTCCTAACACTTCCCTTCTAATACTCCTATACTCCCCAACTCCTCTCCCACCATGCTGGTCTCCAGGACCAGGCTTCAAGTATCCCATACAGGTTTCTACCTGGATCTTCCTGTTCTCTCTGTGTGGTGAGATGCTCAATATTCACATGGTTTCCTCCCTCCTACAGTTTAGGTCTTTCTCAAACATCACCTTCTTATCAAGGCCTTTCTTGATAGCTAATTGCAGCCCTCACAGTCCTCAGAACTCCCTACATTGTCTCTGCATTTTTTTTCGTAACATTTGCCACCATCTAAGTGTACACTTTGCTTATCAATGTCTTATTAATTATGCACATATCTCTACTAGAATGTAAGCTCCCCGTGATAGCAGTGATTTTTAGCAAGGCTGTTCTTTCCCCTGTCCTAACACCTTGAGCACTGCCTGGCACAGGGCATGTACATATGCATTATATGAATGTTTGTTGCTTTCAGTCACTAATCTGATCACTCCAATCATTCTACAAGCTTTTATTGAGAGCCTACTATGTATGCAACATTGGGTATTCAGTGATAAATTAGACAGTCCTTTTTCTTGAAAAGGTCACATCATTGCGGGAATAGGCATATAAAAATTTAATTGGAATGCAAAGTGATTAGTGTATGTCGAATGAAGACTAAAGGAAGGAGAACAACTCATTTGGCGTGGGAGGCAGGGAAAGCATTGCATAGGAAGTGACATTTGAGCTGAGTCATGAAATATGAGTGTGTTTCTGAGAAATGGAGAAGGATCAAAGGATGTTTCATACAGGCAAAAAGCAATGTACAAAGGCACAGAGCTGATACAGGGGAAATCCTGTTGGGCAAATAGTAAATAGGCTAGGTATGGCTAGCATACCTGAGCAGGGCTAGGCAGAGTGCCTGCGAGGAAAGTCAGAAAATGCAGATTGATAATCATTTGCTAAGGGCCTTTCTGCCCTGCTTACGGTGTTCGCTTTATCCTATTGGTGCTACTGAAGGCTTTTACACACAGGAGCAACTTGGACAATCCAGAAAGCAAGATCTATTTTTTTGGAATAACTCTTAGGGCATCATGAAAGGTAGAACATTTGAGGATGAAGGCTAGAAAAAGGAGCAGAATGGGTGTGCAGCTACAGGGAGGTAGTGAGTTTGACTTTGCACACATTACACATTGAGTCTTGTGCACAAATACAGAAACCAACTGTCATTTGAAAATAGAAGCTCTTTCGATAGGTGGTGACTGCTATAATAAGGAGTGTAACTCAATGGAAGCTTTGGGAATGTGACATTGAAAGGATGAAAAAGATGTAGAACTGTTTGGAGGTAGAAGTACCCCCTGGATATAGTGACAGCTGTTACTGTAAGCTCTGGGAGCAGAGCTTCCTACAAACAGTGGCACAGTAAGGCTGAAAGATCCAAGCCTCTCAGTCAGAGGAGACTTAGCAAAAACAGTTGGAAAAGGAGATTAAGGCATAGGCCAGAGAGTAGTGAGCTCACAGCCAAAAGGGAGATGAAGAAATGAATACATACAAAGGAAGATTCCATTTTATGGTAGGAGAGAGCTGTGGAGAAGTTGGTACATGTTTAAGATGTTAGACATCTAAGCAAGAACTAATGGGGAGAGAGACTGAACAAAAGACAGGAAGAGAATGAGCAATGAAACAATGTTTTAGGAGAAATATAGGTAGTGGCGTAACATACAGTGATAACAAACAGCCTGAGCATTTTTTAAATTGACACAAGCAAAATTTTCTTAACATGCACAGAAACATGAAAGATAAGAAGAGGTTGTATCGTATTCGGGGTGTCAGCATAATGTAATGGTTGAGACCAAGGTATCTAGCATCAGACATTAAAGATTCAAGTTCCATTATTACCATTTACTAAGTATATGACCTGAAGTTACTGAATCTGTATTTGTCTCAGTTTCCTCATCTTCCGGGTGGGTGCTATCATTTGGACATAGTTGGTTTGTCCCCACCAAATCTCATGTTAAAATTTGATCCCCCGTGTGGTGCTGTTGGGAGGTGAGGACTAGTGGGAGGTGTCTGGGTCATGAGGGAATATCCCTCATGAACGGCGGAGTGCCATTGTTGAGGTAGTGAGTTCTTACACTCCCAAAACCAGACTGGTTCCCAAGGGAATGAATTAATTCCATCTAGAGTGGGTTGTTATAAAGCTCTCTTAGGGTTAGTCCCTCCTCACAGGTGCATGCTTCCACTTTGACCTCCGCCATATATTTTGTTCATTGGTTGGTTGGTTGGTTTTTGAGACTGAGTCTCACTCTGTCACCAGGCTGGAGTGCAGTGGTGCGATATCGGCTCACTGCAACCTCCACCTCCTGGGTTCAAGTGATTCTCCTGCCTCAGCCTCCTAAGTAGATGGGACTACAGGTGCACGCCACTACACCCAGCTAATTTTTGTATTGGTAGTAGAAACAGGGTTTCACCATCTTGTTCAGGATGGTCTTGATCTCTTGACCTCCTGATCCTCCTTCCTCAGCCTCCCAAAGTGCTGGGATTACAGGTATGAGCCACCGCACCTGGCCTCCACCATGTTTTAATGCAGTACAAAAGCCCTCATGAGAAGCCAAGGAGATAACAGTTCCATACTTCCTGTACAGACTGTGGAACTGTGAGCCAAATACACCTCTTTTCTTCATCAATTACCCAGCCTCAGGTATTCCTGAGCAACAAAAAACAGACTAAGACAGTGGGGGATGGTAACCATTTTTTCTGCACAGGCTTGTTATGATAACTACAGGAGTCAATCTCCCCCTTGTAAAGCTCTCAGGACAGTGTCTGGGACTACTTTGTGGCTATAGAAGTATTTGTTGAGAAAACAGGAAGACAAAAATGTTTTGTGGACTCAGGCCTCAAGGCTAGAGGCCTCTCTTTTTTTTCTGTCAAGAGCAGATAGGAAGGACTACAAGGAGTTGAAATCTATGCAACTTTCAGGATCCAAAAAGAAGCTTGCTTATAACAGGGTTTTCCCTGTAAATTTCTCTCAATAAAAGCAATTATAAGGCAAGTCAAAATTGTGAGGAAGAAAGGGAGAGCACAATACTTATTCATAAACAGAGAAACATCTGTAACTTTTCAAACACTTGAGTTGTTTAAATTTCTAAGATCAAGCACATGTTAAGTTTTATGCCCCTATTAATATTACAGGATGGCACGCATATGATGAGATACTCGGTGAGGTCTGTGACTAATTTTAAACGGACATAAGAAGCTCTGGAGTCAGCTAGCCCTAGGTTCCAACTCAGCTCTACATCTTAGCCACTGTATGATCTTTGAAAAGTCGTTAAACCCCAAACCTCAGTTTCTCCATCTGTGAATACAACCATAAAAATATTATCCATCAGCAGCATAAGGATGAAATGGCATAATCAGCCTACACACACCTTGCCTGGAGTCTGGCACATAATAGATTCCCCATCAATGTGGACTTCCTTAAGCTCTATTATAAATAAAATTGTTTAAGCCATCTGAATATTGCCAAACAATTAGGTACACCCATCAAAAATCTTCACTGCCCATCTACTTGTTAAGCTATGTAATTAGATAATGTCAAAAAAAAAGTACATATAAGTTTCTAAAGGATTGACTTAAAATATTTAAATACCAAACTGAATTGAAGATAAAATATTGAAATCCTTTAAAAGGGTATCTGTGTGTCATATAGAAAATGATGAATCTCTTTGAATGTCTTACATATTTCCCTGAATAGTATTATCGTGTGACCTTCATTTTTTTTACAGCAATAAAAGTATCTTGAGCCTGACAAGATTTATTGTTTCCAACTAATATTTCCTGTATTGGGTGTGAATTTAATTCACATTAAGGACTTACAATTTAGGACCTTTAATTCATAACTTTTGTAAGCATAGAAAACCTTGGACCCTAAACAATCTAAAATAATATATCATGCTTTCCGTAGAAGGGAAAATAATAAAGTGATACACTTCTGCTCATGTCCCTGGAGCTGCTTGATTATGACAACCTCCTTTCTTTTTCACTTGACAAATGACTTGGGAATTATCTGTATATTGTCTGATACAGAGCTAAACTTTTTTCAGGACATTTTCTAATGAGTCATGGTGGAGGCTAATAGTAACCTATTATACTACTTCCTCCTCCCTCCAGAAAAAAAAAAAAAAAAAAACCACACACACACCTAGTGTTTGCAGCAAATCTTGACAGTTTTGAATAAATAAGAAGAAGCTACCTGCTTCATAAAAATTTAGTTATCACATACCGCCCAACCTGACTACAACTGGACAAGCCTGTGTATAGGGTTTCAATGTAACTTATAAAAATATATTTTAAAAGTATACAGTGCTGTTATGTCTGGTAGTTTCTATGATCAGTAACACTTTTCTATAAAATCAAGGTTTTGTTGGTAAATTTCATAATATTCAAATCTAATTCATGCTTTATTTGAAGTTACAAATGTAATGTTTTTCTCTTCCAATATCATTCCATATTTATATGTGCAATGAAATCAGAAAGTACTGGTAATTATTTTTTGGGGAGGAATTCTTAAAAAAAAGCCTCCATCACAATTCTTAAAATGCACCGCATATGTAATAAATGTTTATGTCTTCTTCATTCAGAATTAGAAGGTAAGCTTCACAAGAATAAGAACAGAGCTAAAAACAGTCAAGGGGTTTAATAAATATTTACTGAATGACAAGCGGAGCCAAAAACATGTCTTTGCCATGGAAGCTTAGCCCAAATCTACCTTGAGCCATGTGTCAAAAATCCAAAGGGTGTATAGCCCCTGAAATGCTACCTTATATGGCATGCTACTGCTAGCCTTTGCACATACTAAGTGCCTGTCTAAGAAATGACTCATTTTTGCCTATAATGCACCTTCATACATCAACTAAGCAAAATGTGCAAGTTATGTGAAAATACACTTCTATGTTTCTTGCGAATTTAACCATATTGTCACTCAAGAAAATATGCTGTTCCCAGCTTACCACGACCATGTATATAAACTGAGGCATTTTCATTCTGGTTCCTTATCAAGAACAGAGAAAGTAGTAAAGGTTATCTCTCTTTTTACAGTTAGAGATACTTGAAGGGAAATGAGATATGTACCAGAAATAAAAAGACTCTGTATGGAGAAGTCAAGAGAAATACTCTGACCTTGTCTTTTATAGGCCCATTATTGTTTATAATGACTTAAAGGGTCTCCCAGGCATGATGCTGACATTTATGGTATTTTATCTCCCATACCAGCCACTGAGAACTCTTCCACTTTCATTAATATATTTTAATCAAAGATTCCTGGAATCTCAACACTTCTTATTCCTTTCAGAACTTCTCAAAATCCATGACACCAAGTTCAAATGCTTCCGTGTTGAAGTCTAATATTTTTAACTGGGTTACAGTAATATGCCATTTACTTATTCCTTGCAGAATGAATTACCACTTATTTAAATATCTACAGTATATGTGGGGCTGACCTTTAGTTATAAAATCTGTCCCATTTTCCAGGGTTCTTTTTTTCTTTTTCTTTTTTTTTTTTTTTTTTGCCCCTACAGGTAAGAGGAAGATAAGACTGGATGTGTGAGTATCTGGGTTAAATTTCTGTCACAAACCTCTTTAGTCACCGTTAATCACTGAGATTCTGACCTTCAGCAATGAAAGAAAACAATTTATAAAGTTTGCAAAAAAAAAAAAGTAAGAGTCCATATCTTCTAATACGTATGTGCACTGTTAACATTCCTCACATTTAGATCAAAAGATAGCTTTGAAATTTTATTATTTTGAGAAGTAGAAATATTAAGGCTAAACTACTGAATTATAATGAAATTCTTTCAAGTTTCAGGTTCAGGGATAAAAAGAGGAGACACCAGGTAGCTGTCACTACTTCCTCACTCCTGGTATCACCTACTTGGGTGTGAGATGTGTTGGAAAAATCATCCATGAACTTGCTCCATCATGCCAAAGAAGCCAAGAAGGACCAGCCTGACCAACATGGTGAAACCCCGTCTCTACTAAAAATACGAAAAATTAGCTGGGCATGGTGGCAGGCACCTGTAATCCCAGCTACTCCGGAGGCTGAGGCAGGAGAATTGCTTGAACCCGCAGGCGGAAGTTGCAGTGAGCCGGGATCATGCCACCGCACTCCAGCCTGGGTGCGACAGAGTGAGACTCCATCTTGAAGGAAAAAAAAAAAGGAAAGAAAGAAAAAAAGTAATAAAGAAAAGCAAAGTAAAGAAGCGTGAAAGAGTGGAAAGATAGGAACTACCTAGACATATTCTTTTTCAATGACAATCATGCTCTTTTAGTTTTTTATGTCTAAGATTATTTAGAGAAAAAATCTTATTCTACCCTCAAAACCATCATGGCAACAAGTTTACTATTTTGAAACAGGAGAAAATTCCATTTTAAAAATGGCAGCGAATAGGAAGGACATTCCATGGTGAAAATATTTTCCTTACTTTCATTCTCAAAATATTTATTAGGACTAAGGGGAAATATACAAGTAAATATTACTTGAAAAAATGTATAGCCCTATAAAAAGATATTTATTAAGTTGAACTTCCTTCAAAATAAAATTGTCTAGCCAAAGGTGAAATCTACAATATCAGTTCCAAAGCATTATTAAGCACCTACAAAGCACAGTACCTAGCTCTGTGGAGGACACAAAGATTAATAAACTTTTCAGAGACCATGCAAAATATATATATATACTCATATTTTAGTACTGTCAAATTTAGGAATATCCACATAATATAATATTTGAATCCAATTATATAACCTATAAACTTTCCTTAAATCTATTCCCCAACTATGGCTATTTCACAGTTTTCTAAAAGATAATGATATAAGAAATATTTTCCAATGTGTTTTAGGATTTAAGGAATGCTTATACTTGGGAAACAGAAGAACTCTTTTGCTCGAAATATTTCTGAGATCTTTGATCCTATATCACTCCAATCAAAATAGCCTAGCAAAGGATATGTATTAAGTGTAATCACTTTTAAACATCAAAATGCCTCAGTAAAATTTTCACTGAGTTAAGCTCACTCAAATAAATATGCACAGCATTAATTTTACCATGTTACTTTGAAAGATTTTAATTTAAAGACAAAATTCCAAATAGCTCATATCATACAAGGTTATAGAAGTTGGAAGTAGTTTTTAATTAAATGAGTTTGCACAGGTACAAAATCACCTGTGCAAGATTCTCCAGCACTTTGAGGTAACAGTTTCAATATCTTAACATGGCCACAAAAAGTCTTTGAAATAAAAACCTAACTCATTTTACGGCCTCATTGTCCACTGCTTCTGCGCCATAACACAGGACAATTTTTAGTCTTGCGTTTTTTTCCTTCCCTGCACCAAAAAGTACCTGCCTTTCCTTAACAACTCTGTAAATATCACTTATTCTGCAAGAACTTTCTACATCCTGGAAAAAAAAATAGTATTTCCATTCTCTAACATAGTACTTTATATATAAATGCTCCAAGTGTTATAATAGTTTGTTCATATGACTGTCTTTCGCGTTACACTTAAAGCTGCTTCGGGGTGGGCACCATTCATAACCATTTTTTGTATTCTCAGTACATGGGCCAGTACCTAGAATGCAGCATGTTCTCAGTAACTTGGTAAGTTAATGAATGCACATAATGGATAAGGGCATACAGTAGAAAGTGGCAAAAACAAATGCACTGTTTTATTATGGTGAGCAAACACAAAATATCTCTAGGAACTAATTTTCCTCCTCTCCAAATTTGCACCCAGGGTTAACTTTTCCCTCTGCGTATAGATGAACCTCGCCACAGACATCATTTCCTCACAGATTCACAGAGTTGAATCTTAGTTTGAGAGAGGGATTGATGGTTGAGTCTAGGTATCTAGACTCATATACACCTATTCTTTCCACTCTCACTCTCATTTATTGTGGTCATGTTCTATGCCCAGGAGGTTGACCAATATGAATTGCAATCACAAGGTCCCTTGCCCTCTGACTTATAACAAGGTTAAGCCAATGAGAAATTGCTAGCCCATACTAAAAAGAGAGAAAAGAAACAGGATTTCCAGCCTTCAGGGCCACTTTGGACAGCCCTCTCCAAATTTCTCTGTTTTCATAATCTATTAACTTCTCCCTCTCTCTAGTGCTTTAGCCTAAAGGTGGAAGAGAGTGGGTACTACTCATTATAGATCAGAAAGTCCCTAACATGGCATTATCTACATTTTATGCAGAATAAGTATATGTTGCAAGGAGCTGCCCAGTGCCTTATAGGAGGTTTAGCAGCATCCCTGCCATCTACCCACTAGATATAAATACCTTTTGTATAGAAACTTGCAGATTACTTTCAGTTATTTAATCTCATTTAAGCTCCAGAACTGTGTAAATACATGTTATTATAATCATTTTTACAGATTAGAAAATGAAACAGTTACAGCACCCAATAATCCTGCACCTAAAAATTCTACAAAGAAATGGTACATATGGAATTTTTAAAACCGAAATCATAATCTAATTTTCATTGTACTACACTGGCCTTATAAACATTTATTAAACTAAACTTCCTTTTATTACTATTTTCCTAAATGCCCGTGTTTTATCATCAGGATTCACTGGTTTCAGAGAAAATACAAAAGTCATAGTGGAGTTCTCTGGGCATAACATGAAATGTAAGTGATACAGTCAATCATCTATTATCTCTTTTTCTTCCCCTTAGAAGAGCAGTGTTGCAGGCATATTGTATTGACAATTGGAATCCTTTTCAAAGATAATATATTCTGAACCTCTTCTACAGAAAAAAGACCACCAGGCAATAGAAAAAAATAGAATAACTCCAGGCATACTCATGTATTTGATGATTTTATGTTAAATCAAGAAGGATGCTTAATGCGTTTCACAGTTCCAGAGACTGTTCTATCTTTCCTCCCCTCTTCCCACTACCACGACGAAGAAAAAAACTTGCACCGATTGAAATTTTCTCATTCATACAAGACACAGACTGTTATCGGACTTTAAGAAATGATGTCAGCCATGTGTGCCATGAAAAAAGTTATGAATTCAAAGCAGTAACAGGTAATATTTCCATTAGTATCTGAGGGGGCATTAATTGATGAGAGTGGTGAAATCACACCTTCTCTTCATAGTCAATATTTCTCTTTTACTTTTTCTTTCTTTTGTTTTAGAAGGAGACATTATCTTGGATTCATTATCTCCAAAGAAAATGCATATAGGAATAAATCGAATGCATTTGAGGAAGCTACGACTAAATGGCCTTCTCCAATTCATAACATATCCCTTCCCCTGTTGATAAGTACTAGTATAATAATGGTTAATATGGACTCTTGCAAGAAAAAAGGTCATATGACATAGTTGTAAGAGAGGAAAGAATTATGACTAGTGCCAGATATAACTACATCTTATTTCCTTTAAGTTGTCCCAGAGAACACCCATCAGGCTGTCCATTCAGTGGCATCATTGTCAGGCCACTCCTTAGAGAGTAAAGACATTATCTTCTGTTGAGTTCCTGTACATCCCAAGACGTGTGCATCATTATCAAATTTAACCCTCACAACACCCCTGAATGGCCAATATCACATAGGATGTCAATTAATGATATTGCTATTCCCAGTGTTCAGATGGTACTGCTATGGTTTGAATGTGTCCCCCCAAAATTCGTATATCAAAAACTTAATTGCCATTGTAATAGTATTAGGTAGTAGGGCCTTTCAGAAGTGATTAGGTGATAAGGATATTCATCTCACAAAGAGATTAATGCTGTGTTTCAAGTGGATTAGTTATCTCAGGAGTGAGACCCTGATAAAAAGAATGAGGCTGGCCCCATTTGTTCTCTGTCTAATGTGCTCACTCACGATGTGTTGCCTTCCAACATGAGATGACTCTCTCTAAACGCCTGTATCATGCCCTTGGACTTCTCGGCCACCAGAACTGTGAGCCAAATAAATATTTTTTCTTTATAAATTGCCCAGTCTGTGGTATTCTGTTACAGCACAGAAAACAAACTAAGATGGATATTGAAGCTCAAAGAAGTAGGATGAGACCTACTGTATCTCAAGCCTGGCCTCACCACCCCTTCTCGGCCTCTGATTGTAGCAGGTCAGTTAGATCACATCCAACAAGCATAGCATTTGTATGTAACAGGCACTTGATAAGTTGAATAAATAGTTTGTAAAAGTTTCTCCAGTCTTGTGCTCCTATTAAAGTGTTAAACATTTTTTCACATTTCAAAATATTTGACAGCCTTGTCTATGAGAATAAACCTTTCATTTTACAGAAAAATAAATGATCGCTTAAACTTTTGCTATCTCTGAATTTGTTTAAAACACTAATAAATTATTCTGAGGGAAAAGCAAGATACAGTGCAAGTAATAATAAAGTATCTATTCAGTAATAAAATGTTGAGATTGCACAGAAAAAAAGAAAGCCTGACTGGAGTCTACCCAAATAATATTTTGTGGCTTATAACAGGTGGTTATCAAATTTTGGGAATGTCTGCCAATCAGACCTGTAGTATGCAAAACAATCGATCCCTAAGATGTCCACATCCTAATCCAGGAAACCTGTGAATGTGTTACCTTACATGGCAAAGGAGAATTAAGATTGCAAATGGAATTAAAGTTTCTAAACAAATAAACTGAAAATAAAATTTTCTTGGATTATCCAGATGGACCCAATGTAACCACAGTGTCCTTAAATGTGAGAGAGGCAGAAGAGAGTCAGAATGAAGAGATAGGAGAAAAATTCTACTAGCCATTCCTGGCTTTGAAGATGGAAGGGGATCAAGAGTCAAAGAATGCAGGCAGCCCTAGAAGCTAGAGAAGACAAGAAAACAGATTCTCCTCTTGACCCTACAGAAAGAAACATGACCTTGCCTCCACATTGATTTTAACCTAGTGAGACCCATTTCTGACTTTTGACCATAAGAGCCATTTAAAATAAAAAACGTTTGTTGTTTTCGGACACTGCATTCATTACAATTTGTTACAGGGGCAATGGGAAGCTAATAAATGAATAAAATTAAGATTTGGAAGGCACTTGGAAAATTATAATTAGACGCATTAGCCAACATCATGTAGGACATGAATTAGAGGATCCTGGTTGTCTAGTACAAACATGCTTCTATTTTCTTAGATCCAGTTCAGTATTAACTATATAAACCATATTAAAACATTTTAACAACATACAGGTTGTTTTAGCTAATGCCTTTAGAAAATCATAATATAAATTGCCATAATGGAAAAAATAATTCAAAAAATGCATTGAAATACTTAAAGTATTAAGAGACTTCATATATCTTGTTCAAATGATTCATTATACTGCTGTATTCTGATTCACCGAAGAATTCACTACTATACCAGTGGTATAAATGACCCAGTGACACAAATGACCTATATTTCGAAATCCTCACATGGGGATAGGCCAGTGCAAGGAAAACCTATTTATGGTTTTCTAGATTCTACACAAACAGAAAGAAAGGAGAGGAATAAAAGAAGTGAAATGATTGAAAAGGAAAAAAAATCTTCTTTCCATCAAGCAGACTTAGTTAAAATAACCATTGTGAGAGGAAATTTTTTTGGCATCAAGTCAATTTTCAATTTTGTCATTAGTAATGTTAACATATTAGACCACTAATATTTACCAGTGGAAATATCCTCTCAGTAGGCTATGCCAACCAATGCATTAGCTCAAACTATGGCCCTGAGAGAATTACAGAGATTCTGCAAGGCTTTGTGGAAAGCAAATGGGGCAAATTTCAGGAATAGCCACCAAAAATAAAGACTCAAGAAAATGGAAAAGTTGGCAGCATAAAACACTAGGAAGATTAGATGCCAAAATATTAAGGCAAGGACTGTAACTAAGGCGAATTGCACTGTGGTGCCCATTCCAGAACATCTACCCCCTGCTCTCCCTTCACCCTGCAGGGCCTTACAACCAAAGCTAATTCCCAGAAAATCAATCTGGTTCTTGCAAAAACCAGATTGAATTAGGATTTTTGTTTACTATCTTTTACCCTGAGGGTGGGCCAGGACACTTTTTAAATGTTGTGGTCTTTCTGCCTGTGGCTTCTTTTTAATAATTTTCATAAAAGATAGAAATATAAAGTATTCAGCCACTATTATTTCCTAGAGGTGAGAGTCTTTCAAACCTTGAATTGCTTCAGGATTTGTAAAAATAATATCTCTTTAGCCAGGCACAGTGGATCACACCTGTAATCCCAGCACTTTTGGAGGCTGAGGCAGGCGGATCACTTGAGGTCAGGAGTTCAAGACCAGCCTGGCCAACATGCTGAAACCCCGTCTACAAAAATTAGCCAGATGTGGCGGTGCATGCCTGTAATCCCAGCTACTGGGGAGGCTGAGGCAGAAGAATCACTTGAACCCAGGAGGCAGAGGTTGCAGTGAGCTGAGATCACGCCACTGCACTCCAGCCTAGGTGACAGAGTGAGAATCTGTATCAAAAAAAATTAATAGTAATAATAATAATATCTCTTTAGAAGAAAAATTATATGTGCATGCACACAAACACACACATACACACACACAAATAAACTGAGTAATTTGATCCTGGATGATATCAGCACTAAATAAGGAGTACCTAATTTCCACCAAGACACAAAACCAGGGATCTGTTGTTAGTTACAGCTTTAAAAGACTTCATGCAGGGACCAAGAGTGACAGGAGAAAAGTCGACCAGGATTGTTTTGCCTCCACTGTTTTCCATACTGCATGATGCCCCACATGAGTGCCTTTATTAGAAAGCCTCATGTCAAGGCTTTTTGTTCTTCTAGAATCCTCCATGAATAGAAATATAACTTGGAGAGGCAGTATCTTAAAAGCTGTCATCAACCAGTCACTTAAGCAGGATTATCTGAAAGCCAGCTGATAACAAGTACCAGTGTTAATAGGACACATGATAAGTGCTCCAGTGAAAAGGAGAGCACTAGATAAATGAAAGCCACCTAAAAATAATTAGAAATTGTAAAAAAAAAAAGTCATTATAATTGTTCTCCAGATATCCCAGGGCTAGAACACCCTCTACAACCAATTCATAAAAAAAAACAAGATGTAAAAATATGAGATTACGTGACTGTTTTTAGGAAAATATAATTTATGACTCAGATGAATTGTACTCTTCAAAGAAGTTGCCATGGGAGGGTGTAAACATTCCAGAAATGTTTCCATGATTAAAAGTGTCTATATATCTTCTTTATATAAACTCCTTGTTTTTTTGGAAATCGCTTCACAGCATCTGTCCCTCTATTTTCAATCTCCTCGATGATGGCAAAAGTTCCATCTGAAGGTGATTTGACATCTAAAAATAACTAAAAGTCATTTAGAGCCAAGAGTGAAGAATTCAGGTGAACAGTTACAGTGAATAAGTTCAGTTTTGGTCAAAATCATAGAATGACTAAAATACAATGAAGCTAATGGGAATTGCTCATTAACTGGTTCTAGGATTGACAATTAAAGAATTAATCCATTAGCAATCTATTAAAAACAAAAACTTCTTGAAATGTAAAGGAGGAATGTGAAGAAAAATACATCCCAACTCAGCTCCAGTGAGAATAGTTGATGCCCTATGGCCAAGGTTGCAAGACTGATGCAGGACTGATAAAGGAGAAGGAAATCAAAGCCATATTCTAACTCTTGTGAGGCAAGTGTCAAGTGTCATCCTTCCTAAGAATCAGTCAGTCCTTCCTCAGGGTACATATGGTTCCCATTGTAACCCTTATCATACTACATTATAATTATTCCTGAATAAGTCTGTCTCCTCTACAAGACTGTCAGCTCCTGCTTCATACTACTAGTGTAATGGAACATTAATAATTGGGAGTTAAATAAATGAATGACAATACCCATTGGACATGTAAATCATGGTTACATTATTATTAGAGTCTTACTTATGGTCCCACCTTATTTCGAATCATATAGGTTAATGGAGACACAGCCTAAGGAAACTCTTTTGCTTTTACTGACCTTTAGTTATATGGATCAAGGAATGTTGGAAACTTGCTGATTTTTTTAAAAATGTAAATTTGTTAGTCTGTTAGTCCTTTATGGTTTTTTCAATGCAGCTGGGACACTGAAGTTGAAAAAACATTCAGTGTTTAAAATCCTACCACTTGGCTGCTTGGTAGATACTGACTTCTGACTTCCTCTGAGACAGTGAGAAAACAGCTTGGCGGGAAAAATGAAGATAGAGTAAGTGCAAAAGCTTACAGGATGCCACTGGGGAAAGAAAAGAGCAACACCTCAGACTATCATAAACTGACTGTTGTAGAGCATTCTAAAGAATCAACGGAGATAGATTGCCTACAATCCCATGTCTTTCAGGAAGATTGCCAAGTACAGAATTTCTACTTTGCCCAAGTCATTATTCTAGTAATTTTCCTCCACAACTTGAAATCTAGTGAAATAGTTAATAATACTTATTCTGAAAGCAGCTTTCAAAAATGCCAATATTCCCCCAAAGTTTCAGTGCTCACCAAACTGATTTTTTTTTAGTTTGCAAAGATAAATTATGACTGATTTAAAACATAAAGTAGTTTGAGCTTATGGAGGTATACGTGTGTGTGTGTGTGTGTGTGTATATCTGTATGAGAGAGAAAGATTGAGAAGAAGGATTGAAGGAGCAGAGAATGCTATGTTTTATTCTGTAGGATTTTCCTCAGAGGCCGATATTTTTTCAGGTTTTTTCAACTATAAGTTTAGGAGAAAACGTAGTCAATCACAAAAGTACAGAACGATGCAACTTCCTATCTATATTCCCTTGGTACATTTATTTCTTACTATCTTTTTCCTTTGATGAAAAAGTCCCTCCCCCACCCAGTTTTTTTTCAATTATTCAGTAAAAAGGCCCAGCAAGAAACCAGCTTAAGTGATAAAAAAGAAATAAGCCAAACATTTTTTGAACCCCTGAGCAAAATCCTTGATTTTTTTCCTTTTGTAAATTAAGACTTTCCTCTCTAGTTCTGAAGCATATTTTCTCTCCTTTCTTCAATAAGACATTTCAGCTTTTGCGCAGAGTGATAAAATAATATGTCTTCAATTCTCCTCCACAGATGAATGCTAGGAATAAAATGTGACAATGTAACTCTGCTATTTTTGGTTACAAGATATTCTTTTTGAAAAAACTATTTTTTTCCTTAGGAAAATACTTAGCTACAGTTTTTGGCATCATTATTTTATTTTTGTTTATATTTCCCGCCATCTTCCCCAAAGCTAGTTTATTTACAATAATATGTAATAGATATTATGTTAATCAATATCCAAAGTGTCACTTGGATTTTTATAGTGTCTTACATTTCCCAGAGAGTATTAGATGAATTAATTAAAGAACAGAGATAAAGAGAAGTTGAGTGATTTGCTCAACATCAGAGATCAAGATTAAAATAAATCTTGTAAAATCTGTATCTGCGTCCTAGCCAGGATTGTAACCACTAATATGATGGCATATTGTACGGTAAGTTATGTGGCTTTTAGATGTGAGGATCTTTCTGCATTTCAATTTCTTTTGATATGAAGCAGTATGTGATGAATATTCTTTTTCTTTCTCATATGAAGCCGAATTAAAACAAAATTCACAGCTGAAGTGGCAGCACTCTTTTAGTATACTAATGACAAAGATCAAAAGGGCATCACACCTGTCAACTCTGAACTCCAGGTAAGTTTCACAAATATGCATGATATAATAATTAGGACTAGAAATGTTTCTGAATTTCTTTTGTTTAGGCTTCACACAAATCACTCTCATTTTCTTTGCACAGCATCTCTGTAGCTTAAAATGTAGAACCCACAATTTCTAAAGAGAAATGCATATAGCCATATATACATGTAGGTTGTAAAAGTACTATATTATATGGATCTATTTGTTTTTTCCAAGCCATGTCTGTTCTTCCTTCACGATGTGCATATGCTATCCTATTAACAGCAATACAACACAGTGGAGACATCAGACACTTCATATCCCTCCAGGGTGTGCCTTCATCTAATGATTAGCAAGCAATATTCTAGATAATATTTGAAATGGTAAGCATAAATTCTTCATTAAACTATTTGTCTGTCTAAGCAGTGCAGTTACATGATTATTTGCCACTAGGAAGCCCTGACTTGTGCTCTGACAATAACTGTTCTAATTTTACAAAAAAAAAAAAATCAAAAATCAAAATTAATAGCCATGAATTCTCAAGAACTGATAAACATACAATTTTATTATTAACTGTGTGAGGTGAGTACTTACACTATTTTTTACTGAGGACTGAAAACAACTGCCACTTGTCTGAGTGAATACAAAGACTCACAAGCGTATTCCTGGTGTATCCAGGAAACATCTTGCAAGAATGATAATAATAGACACAGAGCAAATCATAAATTTCATCAAATTCTTACAATGAGATCATGCAAAACACACTGCATCCTCAATCTTTTCTTCTTCTCTTGAACCCTCCTTGAAAGCATACAAATATTTTCATTGACATTTATAGATTCAAAATTAATTGTCCACTTTCAGACACTAAATTTGAAACAGCTTTCCAAATCGAGCCAGATTGTTCCAGCCCCTAATTTGCTTATACTCTACTCATATAGTAATTGCAGATTATATTTGTGGTGCCCAGAGTCAGTCAGCATATAACAAACACTATTCAACTTCCAGAGTTACTTGCCTCTAAGTTGGTTGTTTCCAACTGGGAGTTAAACTTTCAAAAGAATGATAAGGAGGTATTCTATTGGGCATTGAGACCTGCAGGGGATTGACTGGGTTCCTTACCATTTTAGTATACTTTATTTCCATTCATAGGAAAAAATGCAATGGTGGCAATGTTTTAATATTTATTGTTGGCCAGGTGAAGTGGCTCATGCCTGCAACACCAGCACTATGGGAGGCCAAGGCGGGCAGATGGCTTAACATCAGGAGTTCCAGACCAACCTGGGTAACGTGGCGAAACCCTCTCTCTATAATTTTTTTTTTTAACTAGCCATATATGGTGGCACACACTTGTAGCACCAGTTATATGGGAGGCTGAGGTGGGAGAATCACCTGAGCCCGAGTGACACACTATCTAAAAAAAAAAAAACCATCTACTGTTGAGTAAACAAAACTCTATAAATGCATAAGTGGACTAAGGAAACAGCCTCGCATAGTTAATTCACTAGTTTTTGAAGTCTAAAATTTTAAATCATTCTAATGATACTCATATCAACTCAGATCATATGTATTAAAAACATTATATAACCGATCTCAAAGTTATATTACAAAGATCATATTTTGAGATATCTCAGTTGAAAAAAAATCCTACAATGAAAAGCGTCATCCACACATTAAGAACACAATGTCACAGCAAAAAAATCACTGCACCATTGCTTTCATAAAGAATTAACTTCAGATGGGCTTTGGTTTTGCTTATGTACACTTTAGCTGATTAAAAATGTGTTTCAAATTCTTTGAAGAAAAAAGCATGTATCATAAAAATTTATATAAATGCTTTTAATAAGAAGTAAAATGATATTTTTTAAAAAACTGTTAGATGACATAGGTCATATTTTAATTGACTATTTAATAATGAACAACTAATTTAGGTAAAACTAGAATCTTGTATAAGTAATTCACTTTCACTTTATTTTCTTCCAAACATTGTGAAAGATTAAAAAAAAACCTCAAGAGAAAAACATGTATCTTTTTTTTGTAAAAGGTAAACAAAATGTACTTTTAAAAAAATCCTAGTCAAAATGTTATTTTCTATGAAAAGGCATTTTCCTATCCTGAATCAATTGGCAATCAACAAAAAATAATGAAATTATTTTTTCCTACCTGTACTAATGATATAAATAACAAACTATATACATAATGAGTGAATTGAAGAACATTGAAATAAAATAATGAAAAAGAAAAAATATTTTATGAAGTGTTTCCCAAAAGCACAGGATAAAACTGGTCTAATATGCATCTTCCCATCTTTTGTTTTGCATAAGGTAAGATTTAAGGTGAAACTATTTTTTTAAAAATTGGACAGAGTGACCTAATTTCAAGAACATAGTACAAGATACTAAAATAGCAAGGTTGAAATATCACTGAAGGGAAGAGAAGCAAGGGAATCCAATTCCATTCTCACAGAACTAGTTGGCTGTAAAATAGATGTGTTCCCTCTACTTCATATATGCACAGTGGCAGAGAGAGTGGCCTCTGCAGCCCAACTGTCCTTACATAAACCTCAGTTCTATCACTTTACAAATTGTGTGACCATGAGCAAGTTACTTAACGCTGCTGCACATTGCTTCGAAAACTAAAAATGAAGATAATTATAGGTGTTACTTTATCATTATTATCACTATTTAATGAGTTAATATATGTGAAATATGTTGACCAGTGCCTAAAATATAGTGTGCAATGTAAGTTTAGCTACTTATGTATTTACATATTATCATTTATATACTATTTACATATTACAACACTAAAACTGAAACTCAATGAAGGAAGAAACTTTTTTCTGTTTCATTTATTACTTTTTCTCCGGTGCCTAGAATAGACCTTAACCATAATTGGCATATAGTAGTGATTCACTATTTTCTTTCTGAAAAGTCAACCGCATTACCTCTTTCTGTGTGTTTCATGTATGTATATGTATATATGCATATGAATATGTCCACTACACATAAATACATACGCACATACATTTCTTATTGAAGGTAAAACATTAAAGAAAACATCAAGTTTTAGTAACAGAGTAAATTTTAATATCCTTGACCTAACAGTATAAGCATTAGTTTGGGAAAAATCCAGACATTACCATCTATTGTTCCTAAATCCAACAGAAATGCCATCTCTGTATATGAAATTGATCCTTGTGTTCAACAGTTAAATACACTGAAAAACAGATTTAGATGCAATTTAAAATATATATATTTGTTTATACCATCATTATTGCCATTTCCCTGAACAAGGGAACTGTTAAAGTTTATAATATTAATTGTAGAGGGTCAAATGTAAAATTAGGTCTAGAAGCTTAGAAAGGTACTTCTTAGAAAAAGTCTATTCGCTGTTACATTTTGTTGCCTAGAAATGCTGACCAAAGGAAAAGAAGGAGGAATTTCCCCTTCTGGACTTTGATGAGTTTATCCTGTATTTACCCTCACAAAGTCATCACTCCTACAGCACACTGGACACAGATATATATATATATATATATATATATATATATATATATATATATATATATATATATGTAGTTCTAAGTTACTCATTATTAATTTTATCATCAGAAATTTTTATTTTATTTTAAACATTGAAAAGCACAAAGGGAACAAAAGCATAATTTTTAATTTGTCCATGGATTGGTCTCATGATAAAACGTGTATTGCATGCATACATAATAATAGTGAAGAGTCACTCAGAGCGTGATACCAGCCTTGGTTACATGCCTGGCAGTTTCCATATGCCATGAGAAATCAGACCCACTGGATCTATGTCAGGCCAATTATGCCACTGTGCATGAAAATCCACTGAGACTGTGCTTTCATAAGAAGAATATTAAGTCTACATTTCTGTTTCAACTGACTCCCTCTCCACTTAACTCCTATTGCTTTTCATTTTAATGCTGAAAATGCACTAAAATTTTAAGACTAAATATGAATATTGCCATTAAAAAGAACTGTTAAATTTGTGAAACAGTTTTTAGACTGTTTCATGTAAATGTTGATTTTACATTAATTAATATACCCTCATGCACTTATTGGTTAGCAGAATTAAAAAAAAATAAGATGTTATTTAATGTCAGAAATCTCCATGAAAGCTTAACATTGCAGACAGCAGTCAGTGATGTGCCTAATAAGTTAGATATAGTAAGCTAAACAACGTATTTTAAATTTGATGCCCGTGCAAACGTAGTATAGATTCATATATTTTTCACAAGAGCGATAGTAATTGTACCTTTTTTTTTTTTCAATTTAAGAACAGATCCATAAGGTTGGTTTTTTGGAGCTCATCAAGGGAAGGAAAGTTTCCTTTAAAATGGGAAGTGTACTTTCCCAGGAATGGAGGGGCTGTGTGTAATAAAGACAAGCTCATGAAGAAACAATGGTCCAGTCCAATGTGTTTTTGCTCAGAAAATAATAGATTCTATTATGGACTAAATTATGCCCTGTATTCTCCAATGTGACTGTACTTGGAGATAGGGCCTTTATGGAGAAAATTAAGGTTAAATGGGGTCATAAAGTTAGGGCTCTAATCTGATAGGACCAGTGTTCTTATAAAAAGAGGAAGAGACACCAGAGCTTTCTCTCTCCACTCAGGCACAGAGGAAGGGTCACCTGAGGATGCAAAGAGAAGGCAGAGACCTACAGCCAGTAAGAGAGACCTCATCAGAAACTGAATTTGCCAGCACCTTGACGTGAGACTTCTAACCTCCCAAACCAAGAGAAAATTAACTTCTGTTGTTTAAGACACCCGGTCTGGCGTATTTTGTTATAACATCCTGAGTAGACTCACATAGATTCTCTCTACTAACCTGGATTTTTTCAACTGTAAAAAAGAATGTTATCAAACTATTGTGAGTTTTTCCTATACTACCTAGTTTATGACAACAAGCTTTACCTCTCCACCTTTACCAGGGACATGTCAATAGCACTGAAAGTCATTCTCACAATATCCAGTGCCTACTGGTATATGTGGAAGGCCACACTCGGTTGATGCACCTTGATCTGAAATTATTGTAACTTTGAAGACAGTGACTAGAAGCTATCACAAGATCAAACAAGTGATAAGTGTAACAAATACATACACACACACACACACACATATATGTATACATACGTATTTTTTGAGACAGGATCTCCCTCTGTCACCCAGGCTGGAGTGCAGCAGCGTGAACACAGGTGACTGCAGCCTCAACCTCCTGGGCTCAAGCGATCCTCCCACCTTTGCCTCTCAAAGTGTTGACATTACAGGTGTGAGCCACTGCACCCGGCCTATATTTTAAATATAATATATTGAAAATGCCCCAAAAAGTGTAAATGCAACTGAAAAAGAGGTTAGAGAAATTCACAGATAATTAGAAATATTCTCTTCAGTTGCTTCAGCGCTTCAAAAAGTTGCAAATGTTTTATATGACTCCCATAAACCCTGTCATGTAATCAGAGCAGGAGTTATAATCTAAAGTGACAGAAGAGGAGTTTCCAGAGACTTCAAGGCTTGAACGGGACTTCACAAGGTCACACCAGCCAATCATTGACAGAGCTGGGGCTGGAAGGCAGATTTAGATTCCCTCATCCAGCTTTAGTTTTCTATTTTTCCAGAGACCTTTGAGGAGTAAACCAGTAAGAAGGTGGTAAGAATTTCAAAAGCTGTAACTACCAATTTCACTAGCATAGCTTACATTTTGCAATCAGAATGGAGAATAGGGGTTAGTGTTAAAAACTCAGGTTTCTAGGCGATAGAACAGACTTCCTAGAACTGATTTTCTGAGAATGCGGCATGCAAAACCTGCATTTAAAATGACATTTGTGGCCGGGCGCGGTGGCTCACGCCTGTAATCCCAGCACTTTGGGAGGCCGAGGCGGGCGGATCACGAGGTCAAGATATCGAGACCATCCTGGCTGACACGGTGATACCCCGTCTCTACTAAAAACACAAAAAAATTAGCCGGGAGCAATGGCGGGCGCCTGTAGTCCCAGCTACTCGGGAGGCTGAGGCAGGAGAATGGCGCGAATCCGGGAGGCGGAGCTTGCAGTGAGCCGAGATCGCGCAACTACACTCCAGCCCGGGCGGCAGAGCGAGACCCTGTCTCAAATAAATAAATAAATAAATAAATAAATACATAAAATAAATTTAAAAAACTAAAATGACATTTGTGCCAGATAAAAATCACAGGCCTATTACCCTTGGTTAACACAGTCCCACACCACATTATGAGATCATCCCGATTTTTTTAATTAAAAATAGTTTTAATTCCATTTAATCTTTATTGTTTTGCTAAAAGATTACAGGTAAATAAATGGAATATGTTATCTCTCAAATTATTGAAATATTTAGTCCATCCAACCAGTATGGGGTAGGAGAGCTCTTTACATTTGGTCTGCTCTAAATATCCCACAGATTTTTGTTATTTGTATTTTTTCAAGTTTCTTCCAACAGTGAAAAACAGGCCTTTGTTATCCTCTTTAAGTCTCAGCTTCCTCCAGTTAAGTTAGGGTAAGAAACCACTGTGCGGCAATAATGTGTCAAAAGTGGCAACTATTTTTACTATACTTGTCTAACAGCAGTAGAGAGGAGTCAGGTATGGTGCCACGCAGTTTTTCTACTTTCTTTTTCCCCTTTTTCTTCTTCGTACTCCTCTTTCTCCCATAAGTATGAGAGCAGAAAATGAATGGAGATGAAGCAGTTAGACTGAATTTTCTAGCCTGAAAACAAAAACCAAACCCAAACAAGCCACTTGGTCTAAATAGGAAGAAGTGAAGGTTTCCCACTTTTTCACACGAATCTTGCAATCATATAGCATGATGTTTACTGGCATCCTTATGGTCACCAAGGCCCTGGCCCAAAATTCCAGGCCACAAACATTTGCTTTTGTCAGGCTTGAACATCCTTCGCTGATATAATCTCACCCTACCTCCCCAACTCCTCACTAGAATTCAAGATACGTTAACACAAGTCTCAGTCTTCTAAGCTACTCAAGGTTACCCCATCTTTCCTCAAGGCCCTAATCAAAATTCCCGTTTCTTAAGGACTATTGATCTCTGTGAGTTGCTGACCTAGTTATCCACTTAGAGCAGTTGACACCCTGGCGAGCTAAAGGCTGAACCAAACTGCTTCAGAGGTCACTTACGGTCAGTTACACTTTAAAGGAGGAGTCCTTCGAAAATTCTGGGCTGCTCAGAAGTGACTTTTAGTTGCAAGGCATTGCTCTGCTCTCAAATCACTGCCCGTTGCTCTCAAGATACGGCATATACGTCCTTGCTTAGTAAACCAGGATACGCCCCGCCTCACCTTTAAACATGGCTGCTTGACATTTGACTGAATAAAGATGGAAAGTTTATCGGTGAGCATGGATTAGCACAACGAAGGAATAATATCTGCAGGAATATATCAGTTGACGAAAACAGAGGTTTGTGCGTGTGTTTGTGTGCACATGTATCTACATCTTCTCCAGATAATAATATTCAGAAAAATGCTAAAAACCTGTACGTTTTTGTGATTGTTCTTCATACCCCCTCAAAATGTCAAAGCGTACTGTACGACCAGTGCGTCTCTTACTTGCCTCAAACATTTGCTTGAGTTTAGCTTGTCTAAGGCTTCCGTGCTTACACCGCCAAGGAGAAGAAGGAAGCGGGGAGATCAGAGAATTGCCCATGTGCTACCGAAACAAGGGTCACACACCACACAAGGAAGGCAGGGACTCCGGCCAACACAGCAGGTAGACTTTCATCTTGGAGACACCTACCCAGCAGGGGCAGAAAATAGCAACTATGAGATTCTCAGATATTCTCAAATATAAAATAGCCACCCCATATTCCAACAATCCAATGTGGATGGATCTGCAGGCTACCTAGCAACAAAGCCTAGGCCTTTTGTTTATTTGTTCAACAAGCATTTATGAGTGCCTCCTCTAAGCCCAGCGCTCTACTGGGCACTGGAAATACTGTGACGGCAAAAAAAACTTGACGGCAGTCCCTCTGAGCTTCATGTCTCCCTTGCCTCATATATATTATTTTTCATTGTCCTATGTATGAAGACAGGGAACTTATTCTAGTTGTTGTTGTATCTTCACTCCAAAGCCTTTCAGTGTGTATTAAAGATATAGAAAATCATGGCCAGGCGCAGTGGCACACGCCTGTAATCCCAGCACTTTGGGAGGCCGAGGTGGGTGGATCACTTGAGGTCAGGAGTTCAAGACCAGCCTGACCGAAATGGTGAAACTGCATTTCTACTAAAAATACAAAAAATTAGCCAGACATGGTGGCAGGCACTTGTAATCACAGCTACTTGGGAGGCTGAGGCAGAAGAATCGCTTGAACGTGGGAGGCAGAGGTTGCAGTGAGCCGTGACTGTGCTGCTGCACTCCAGCCTGGGCAACGGAGCCAGACTATGTCTCAAAAAAAAAAAAAAAAGATAGAAAATTAATACATTTTCTAAAAAATGAATGGATTAAGAAAATCACGCACATCAAAGAAAAGTGTTTTGCAAAGTTGCAGATAGAAAATTATTCCCAGAGAGATATTTCCAACTGTGGAATTGCTCCCAAAAGACTTTGGTAGGTTTTTTGTGTGTTTTTTTTTTAAGATAACCTAAAAAATAAAGTTAGGGTTATAAAGTGATTTGCCTAATTCTTGAGGGTTTTGTTTTTTAATCACATATGTGGCTGTAGTTCATAAGTCCAGTCGAATAATTGGATCTCCAAATTAATCCCACAAGCATGTTTTTTTAGTAGTATGAAGTGCAGTTTGTGACTCAAAATGTTTGAAAAACTGGACCTGTTTTAAGGAATTCTTCTATATTCCAAAACATACATTTCAAAACTTCCCTCAAATGTTTTCAGTACTCTTGAATTATGACTGAATTTTTTTTCACAGACGTTATAAGGTTTTTAAGTTAGTTACATCAGAGTCGTGAAAAACCTGTTCATTATTTCAGTATCCTCACCTTGGTATACTGGTGCTTTTCCTCACAGTTTGTTCTGAGGTACAAATAAGCAAACATGTATTCAATGCTTTGAAGTTTAAGAAGCATGATACAAATATAAACTATCATTTTTCTGTCTGATGTGGTGGTGGACACCTGTAATCCCAGCTACTCAGAGGCTGAGGCAGAAGGATCCCCTGAGGTCAGGGGTTCGAATCCAACCTGGGCAACATAATGAGACACTTGTCTCTTAAAAAAAAAATAAAATTTTTAAATGAAATGAAGTATCATTTTTCTGCCCTGTTGTCATCTTTATAATATATTAATTCCATGAGGGCAAAGACTCTATCTTCTTCTTTTAGTACCAGGACCGGTACTGATAGATAAAGGAAAAAACTTTATCCAAAGGATGAACTACTCTAAAATAGACCAGTCTCTAGCATCTCATATTCCTTCTCAGATTTTGAAATGGAGAATTAATTATTGTCTTCTAGTTTAAAATAAAATATCCACATGCTAAACTATACAGGGTAATATGTGGTTTCCTCTGTCTAAACCTGTCCATTGTCCACAGGCACCTCCATAAATGGTAAGTTCCAGTAATTACAAAGGAGACTCACTGACCTAGAGATCTGAGTTTGATAGCAACAGCTGGGTGAGGAACAGCTGGGGAGGCGCTGGGCATGATAAGGGACTGGGGAAGGGGGACTGGGAGTCTGTATCTGATCAATAAACCAATGGCACGTGTTCAAAGATTTTTTGTTTTTAATCACAAGAATAGTAGAGGAATGGTAATAGACTTCTCAAAAGCTTTTTGCTGTTGATAAATGTTGCTGTAATCAGCATGCTGTTGATCATTCTGATTCAGCTTAATAGTACACTAAAATCCTTGAGAGTGTCAGCATTTTTTTTCTTGCTTTGATTTACTATGTTTTTCCAGTCATAATAGTAAATAGCCATAACTTCCTACCCCAGTCTAGAGTGCTGGTTCTCAAACCTTTTCGACTGCTTCCACAGTAAGATATATTATTAACATAGCAACTGAGAACAGAAACACACACCTCCACACAAACACAACTGAAACAAAAATTGCACAAGACAATATTTACTCTTACTATGGGTGATGTACTCTGAATTTTTCTATTTTATTTTGTACTTTTCTAATTGTGGTAGAGACTCAATAAATTGATTCATACCTCAAGAGTGTGTTGCAACCTGTTTAGACAATGCTAACTTACAATGTTCTTCTTTGTGAAGGTATTCATAAATATCACTTCTATGTGATTGCACATTAAATTAACCCAAAATTCTAGACTTTGATTTTTCTGTAATTTGTTTTTAAGTTGATATGACTTGTTACGGGATTTACATTTGAAGAATATCTAGTGACGTTTACTATTTGGAATGAGGAAAACAGCATTTTCAAGAAGCAGAGATTGGTAAGGCTCCTTTCACCAGTTTCTTACACTAGTCCTTGTGTTCAAAACAAAATGAGAGGTTGAGGATAATTAAGTTTTATACAGAAATCCTACTGTACTTGCAGTGATGTTTCTGCAAATTTCCCTTTTGCAAGATTAAATACACAGCTTATAAAATGAAAATCCTCAGGTATACATTAGAGATTCACAGGGGTTACAGTGCATTTCCTATCACTTCCAATGTCCTTCCAATGTCCTTCCAATATTTATTTATTTATTTTTCTTATGTGGCTTTTATATTGAGAGTGATTCACCAAAAAATCTTAAAAATTTGGCATTCTTAGTTCCCAAATTTGTGGAAAATTTTAATAGGGCAGACAGCGTGGTAAATGTATTACAAAATTATTAGACTTTACATATGGAACACTTATTTTCTAGGCTCATAAACACATGCAACATAACAAATAAAGACATAAACATACAAACATAAAGAGGTAGAGGGGCCATCCAGAGGACTCCCTGACCTACCTATAATATTGTTTATACAACTAAAATTCAGTCACTTGCTCTCTCAATAATATGTAACATGCTGAACTCTTTGAAGCTGCTTGAGTTTACGTTATCTGACATCAAATAGGATGTTTAATAAATATGGACTTCTGATAAACGTAGTCCATAAAGAACAGAAAGCCACACATTCCTTCCGAATGTGACTACAGTGACTTTAGCAAATGAAAGTGAAAAGTTCTAAATTTTCTTAAAGAATTAAAAAATAAATTCAAAAATGATCTAAATATCTTGGTCACTATTTCAAGATTAAGAAAAAAATCAATCCATTACAGTGCCCATTATAAATATAAAAAATTAATTTCTCAAACTTGTTTTACAGACAATATTTTTATAAATATTGCTCGAAGTTCTAGCATATATATATATATATATATATATATATATACACACACATATATGGAAACACACACAAACACACAAAACAGCATTTAAAAATACACACACAGAATGAGCAAAAGATATTATCCTTCACTCTAACAAAACTATCTGACAGGCCTGTGATTACATGGCACTTAAAAATATTGATCAATTTAGATTTTTATTCAAAATCAGTATTTAATGTATTAAAGACAAAGACATAAGAGGTTGAATGTCCCTTTGTTCACACAAAGTCTCAAACTTATTGTTGCAATATGCTTTTGGATTTTTTAAAAGACATCACTGTTAAGTCTAATAGGTGCTAACCGCCTCTTTGAGAATGGAATTTCTGGTGACTCAGACATCCATTAGTAGCACATTTCTGCATTAATACTGTTTCATACATTTATTTTATTTTCATACTATTTTTCTGTATATGAGAAAGAAAAAGACTCAAAAATAAAATGTACAACAAGTGGAACAAGCAGTGATTGGCTGACACCCCACGGCCAAGGGCAGGCTCCAGCAGGTTTCGGAGTAGAAAGGTCATCACAGTATGGTGCATAATGGAGCATCATATTAGAGTGGAATTCAGCCAAACACAGTAATGTATGGATGTAGACGCATCTGAAAGAAGGAAAATAAAGATTTATGCAGGTAAAAAAAAAATCGATAAAGAAATTTTCCCCAGTGTCTTATGCCCAATTGGAAAGCTTTAGTAGAGATTTAGGAGCTAAGAAAAATTTTAATGCCAATTTTGTGTTTGTAAATAATAAATACACTTGGGGGGGTGGGGGAAGTTAACTTGTCAGAGGAATCCTACCTGGGAGCTTTAATAGCTTTTTGTTTGTACACAGCATTAGAGTTCAATACAAACATCACTACATTCCTGAAAATAAACCTTGATTCTGCCTTTAAAACATTAATTCACCAGAAGTGATAATTAAGATTAGTTTTAGTGGTTTCAGCTCAATTCTTCTTAGAATGTGATTTTTCCCACAACACTAATGCTAAATAAAGCACTGTGTAATGTACCGCAAAAGAGTCACTGCTTTAGAAAAGATTCTATGGGTTTTTTAAAAAAAACTAAGAAAAGCAAAGCTTACTCTAGATATATGGGAACAGCTCTTACTATTTCTATAGAGTCATAGTAAATAAATGAATGGGAAACCTTGCCATAGTCTAGAAATCGATTATATACTCTTTATACATGACTATTCTAAACAAAGTTGGTTATATATATATTTAAAACACCGTATATAATTATACTAAATCTCCTACATAATCTCCACCACCACATCCTCCCAGGAAAGAAAAGATGTTAAAATGTTTAATAGAGTAGATTGCTGTGCTGAAGTAATGGCTTTGTCACATGATATTTAGTTTTTAAAATAGTTCAGATTTTATTTTTAAAATTAATAGATTCAATAATTTATATTTTATCACTGTGCAAATTTAGAATCTAGTACAGTAGATTGGCTAACTGCCTAACAAGGAAGCAATCCAATTGAAAGTTAACAAAATGTCATATTCTTCTAAAAACTTGCTAGAAAACAAATTAAGAGAAAACATTCGTGCATGACTGTGTGTTAAGGATGCTACTAAAATAAAATGTATGTGCAAAGTTGATAAAATGCACACAAGCCCAGAAGTCAAAAGTAATTATCATTATTGATGGAAAAGGTAAAAGATTATCACAATTAGAATGCATAAAAAGTTTCATACATAATGTGTAGAATGTTTTAATTCTTTTCTATTTAAATGAATTTTTATTGAAATATACTAAATGCTAGGAAGGAACTTATGTCTGTTATCATTGTTCTGCTAATATTAAAAATTCTGTCAACAGAATATATGTTCTTAACCATGTTAAGATGCTTTACTCTATGTCATCAATTACAATCCTACATGAGGGAAAAGAATTATTAACTTCTTTAAAATTCTGTAAATTTTGAATTATATTTTCCCAGATAATTTTACACAGAAGAACTGGAGCCTAAAGCAGAATTATAGTCTATTGTAAAGATGTCAATCTTCATAGCCAAATATATAGTCATAAATAAGTAAGTAAATTTCAACAGATTTCTACTGCAATTGAAATACACACACAGAAAGTTACAGAAATTCAGCTTTTTTCTAAATGTGATGATGCTAGTGATTTCATGTACAGTCATTAAGCTGTTGATTATAGTATATTTTATTTCAACATTGTGTATGTTTAAGTTCAGATATTTTTCACATATTAATCTATAAACATCATGACTAAATAAAAGACTAATACAGCTATAAATGGTATACACGAATATGTGTGTATATGTCTCTGTGTGTACAGAGTTTGTGATATAAACCATGTTCACACTTTTTAACATACGAGATATGTAATTACTCAAAGACAGAAGGATAAGAAAAAATGATTTTGCCATATTTATTGTACTAGATGGTTTATTAAAATATTTAAACTGACTTTGTGGTCTTACATCTAAGTCATTAATTGGTTTAGGATAAGTTTTGGATAAGATTCAAATAATCGTGTGGACTTCTATACAAATTTGCAAATTCATTGCGGATCAAATCAATGGATGACCTTTTCCTTATTTCATAGACATCCAGAGATCCAGATAATGTTGCTTTACTAGATGACTAAAGACACAGCCTAACTTCCATCAGCTATTAGTCTTTTGCCTATGGTATCAGGCCAAATGTAACATAAATTTCACCATATGCAGATTCATTGTGCCTTATGAAAACATCCTTGGTTATAGGCAGGAGAAAAACGTTGTAAAAATTATGCTTACAGAATGAGCACTAGAAGCTATGGTTGGCATCACTATGTAGATGCATTTCCACTAAAGAATATATATATATGCTCTCTCTCTCTCTCTCTATATATATATATGTATGTATACACACACACACACACACACAAATGAATTGACATTTAGTTTTCTTATTGCTTAATAGATGACAGCAAGTCAACCATTTGCTTCCAAAATTGAAGCAATTAAAAAAAAACTTCTCCCAAATTTTTTCACTAGGTATACAATGAATATATTGAACATAATTCGATCATTAAAGAGAACATTATGAATACAAACTGTGAAACTGTCACTGAAGTTAATGTAAATTTTTTGTATTTCAGGATCAGCTGCAAATGGATTTTAAAATGGATGTTTATTCAAACTAAGCTCTTGCCAAAAATAAATTACCTTACTTTCCATTTACTAAATACAATAAAATTTTTACTTGTAAGTGCATTATCTAAATAACAGCCTATCAAGGATAAGCTCAATAGAATTCAAGAATAATAAGCAAAATAGTAACTGTACTTTTCATACTATCGCTCTTTGGGGGGATTACATTATTTTAAAAGAAAATTGAAAAATGCTTAGCACATAGTAAAATACCGGAGACTTAAAAATAAACAGAAAAATAGAATGCATATGCCTTTATGTTATGAATGAAAAACACAGTTGTACTTCTAGTTCACAAAAGTTTAACAACTACCAAGACCAGGTTTACCAAGGAAGAATGAAACAGAAAGGTGGATACTTAATCTCAATAATGCTGTCAATGATCCACATTTTGCTCAGTTAAACACATTATTTAGCTGAGAGCAAAGGCTTTTGTTTGAAATGCAAAGGTATGAACTATGAAAATTTGGGCTACGTCATCAGTGAGTTTTTCTAAAGTGTGAATTTCGGAAATAATTCCAGCAACTCTACCACACACATTTCCTAGAGTCTGCCAAAGAGTAACTATAGAAGCTTGATTTGAATGGCTCTCAAGTCTATGTAAACAAAACAAAAAGTAAGCAGTTAAGGGAGAGTATTATTTACAAACTTTCATTTCTACAAAGCTGTTTAACCTATTATAATGAAAACAACAGGACTTAGGTTCAACACTTTAAAATGTCTAATTTTCATGAAGATAAGAACACTCTTAAGAAACATCACTTTAATTTTTTCACAAATAAAGAACTGCAATAAGGCAATTCAGGAAAACTATAAATAAAATGAAGGCTTTATGTAAAATGAAATCTCAATTTTTAAATTAGACCCTGCTGTATGGAATTGAAAGAATACAACGGTCTAGTTTTACCTTAGATAAATCCATTTATCAACAGAAGGAAATTCCCGTGAAACCCTGAATTCTTTTTTTTCTTTTATAACATCAGGTTTAATCAAAAAAAATATATTTTGACAGTTCTGTAAAAATTAAAGGTCATATATTTTAAAAATAAAAATAGGAAATTGTCTACTTATGGCACAAACAAAAAGCAGAACAAAAAGGATCCCATTTATGTCAGATGTCAAAACAGAATGTAACTTTGTAAATGGATCCGTTGTCCCCTGACAGCAATATTGAGGAGATGAAATATATCAATTACTATTACTAATTACATTAAGGGGAATGTGTTTCATCTGCCTTTATTTCATTTTAGGTCAGCTATTTACTTGGGGTTAAAAGTGTATACTTCTTTTGAATATGTAATGACAGAAAAGTTTTCCAAAGTCACTTTTGGCAAACTGTGCGATTCATTCCAATTGCTTTGAGGGTTTTCTCTTTTGGAATGTGGACTTCTTTACTCAGTTAAGAGGCTAACACCATATATTAGTTTATTTATAAGCATATCACTTTGCCTTTTAAACAGGATGCCAACAGTCTTGATATTAGCTGTTTTAAATATTCAAGAATATAGAGCTAACCTCATCTGATGAGCCAAATGAAGCTTAAGTAACAGCACAGAACATACGAAGTGTTTGCATAAAATATCCATAAAAGTGTCACTTGACATGTCCATTCAAAAGCATAAGATTACACAATTTAGAATGCAAATGCTATCCAGACACAGGACAGAAGTACCATTAGGATAAGAACCGAGGTGTAAATATTCTGCAGACAGATCTCTTCACACTCCTTTGCATTAGGTGTTACTATTTTCTAGAGAAATGTCTACAAATCTCAATTTATTTTTGGGTGTTTAATCTGTAAAAAGTGCTACCAGTTTAGCTAGAATCTTCCTTGTTTACAACACTGATAAAAGCACCAAAACAACACAAAAATCAGCTTCTCACTCCATGTAACACAATAATATGACAGATATAAACACTCCACTATGTCAAATGTTCGTTTAAAATAAATAAATAATTCAAATTCACATACACCAAACGACATATTTTCAAAAGCCATTTAATGCAAATGTAGTTTGAACTGGTGTTTTCTTGGATTGCATTTGTTATTAGATATAAAAGTATATTCAGACTGTTTCTCCTTATCTGAATAGCTACAGTAAAGTACTATATACAGAAAATATTTATTTAAAATACTAATTTCAATAATCATGAAAGCAATTAAGAATTCGTATCTCTTTCTATAACTATAATCTTCAATGAGGCTATAAAATAACATTTTCCTTTGCCTCAATTCTTCTCGGATTCCACATTCTACATGCAAAGCATATTTAATAGAAATTAGATTGACAATCATAACTGTGTTTCTTGAGATGGGTTCTGACAGTAAGAAATATGTAATGTTTTATTAGCTGAGGTTGCTGTACCATGAGACACAGTCCTTTCCAAAAGCTCGTTTGCTGTGTGGCAAACTTTGGTAGATATACAAAGTAAACTTTCTGAGGATGCTATATTACACGAGGAAAACTTTCAAAAATAAATTTCAGATTTGCTTAAGTTCCGCCTCAGAATATTTGTATTTTTTACTGTTTCTACATTTCACTGAGAAACTATTATGTCAAATATTCCACATAATCTTTACATTCTCAATATATCATAATACATACCAAAATAGTCTTGCACACAGTACATCAATCATGAATATTTTCATTACTTGGCTTAAATAATAAATGGCTCATGCAATGTATTTTTGTTTGCAAACTTTTAATACCAAACAGGAAGAATGCAATGGTAATTGCATATCATTATAGAACACTAATTGTTATAGGTATCGATTATTATAGATATAAAAGATTGAAAGTGGAGTTTTGCATGACATTTGCATATCAGTAAATATTTTTAAACCAGCAGTTTCATCAAAGTAGTCAGTATTTCAATATCTCAGACTTAGTACTACATCTGCATGAATCAGCGTCTATTTATCTGTAAAATCCTGCATTGTAAATAACATAGCTAAAACTTCTATGGTATCCAATTTGCATAGACACCAGTAGTAACTTTAGAAACTTTTTCTCTGGATGTAATTATCCACTTAGTTGCCACAGAAGAAAATAATTTCAGGTGAAAACTAACCATCTAAGTAATACACACATATTTATTCTGGAAACAAAAAAATGTAGTATGTATTAGGGATGTCAAGTGCAAAGAGAACTGCCAAACACTGCCTACTCTGAATACTTCTTTCAGTAGTTTAGTGAACCTTAATTCTAATTTGCAAAATACAGTGGTATACCTCTTGTAGATGGCCTTTGCTAAATTAATGGTGCAAAAATTAACATTAAATTCCTACTGTTAAAATTTTAATAACTTTAAAAATGAGAAGACAAAACTTTACAGAAGATAATCTGTCTCAGAGTTATTAGCCTTCCCTGGGATATTTAAATATATTTGGGATACATCTTACCTGTTTGCTGTACTTGTTATTGGTTTGACAGCTGTACTCAGAGCAGTGATCTGATCCAATTGAAATGTTGTCTCCTGCTCCCACAAATGTGTTGGCTGGTGGTAGATCTTGTACGGCCTGGTGTTTTTTTCCTGCAGTTGGTGACTGGGGATGAAGCTGAACAGTAGGCAATGGGGAACTAGATTTGTAATGCCTTGCCAGGTCAGGACTGCCGGGCCCACCATTAACGGATCTGTATCGCCCCATGCTTGGGCTGTCTGACAGCTTCTCATTGACACTATCATACCTCTGTCCATTTGGCTTAGAAGCCTCCACAGTGACAATGCTGCTGTAGAGAGGCTGCTTAGATTTTTTGTTTTTCTTGTCCTTTTTAGGCTTTTTAGATTTGTCATGCTGTTGGGGTGTAAAAAAGTCCTCGTGATCTTTTTTGCCGGCTTCATAGCCATTTTTATTTTTGGACCTGCAGTACCTTGCCATCACTACAATTAAGATGATTAGAATCACCGTCATAATGCCAGCAACCACGCCAATGACAATACTGAGTCTCTGTTTGCTAATTTCATAGCTGGGGTCACCAGCTATATCCTGGGTGAGTGGGGTGTGCAAACTTCTAGCTATCTGGGAGTCAATCACAGTTGCATTAGAAACACTTTCATTGACAAACACGTGCACCAGAGTCGTGGTGGACTGGGAAGGCTGCCCACTGTCATTCACTTGCACCACCAACCTGTGCAAGCCATAATGCTTTTGGGTGAGTTTTCCCACTAAGGAAACCACACCACTAGTGGGATCAATTTCAAACAGCTTGAAGGGATTTCCTCCCACAATGCTGTAGTTCAGGTCTGCATTGATGCCATCATCACTGTCTGTTGCCAACACTGTAGCTACTACTGTCCTGACATTACTCGAAGGTGGCAGTAAAGTGTAGGAAATGTTTTTGGGAAGGGTAACTGTGGGAGCATTGTCATTTTCATCCATCACAAAAAGCGAGACTGTAGCTGTGGCAGATCTGGGAGGATCTCCCCCATCCACAGCCTTGACTCTGAAAGTGTATGTGGTCTGATGTTCCCGGTCAAAAGACATTGTGGAGTAAATGGTCCCCGTGTCATTTTCAATAGAAAAAATGTTATTGTTCTCCTCTATGTACAGGCTCATCTCTGCATTCCGCCCCTTGTCAGCATCCATCACGGTGACCATCCCCACAGGGCTGTTGGGCTGCAAGTTTTCTTTCACATAAAAGGTGAAGACGTCCTGCATAAACTTAGGGTCATTGTCATTCTTATCAGCCACCTGCACAATCACCGTAGTGCTGCCCTGCAGCACGGGGATGCCTTTGTCTTTGGCGTTAACTTTAAACTCATACCTGTCAGTCTGCTCGCGGTCCAGCACGGTATTGACCAGGATGTCCCCAGAATCGGGATCGATGGCAAAGATCCCCATCACAGAGGAGTCCAGCGAGTAGGCGATCTCGGCGTTCTTTCCGCTGTCTGCGTCTGTCGCCAGCACCGTGGCCACCCTCTCGCCCGGGATGTTGTTCTCAGGGAAGTAAACCTCCACCACCGACTGGCCGAACATGGGCGGGTTGTCGTTGGTGTCTCCCACCTTGACAATCAGGGAGTTGTTGCTCGAGAGGCTGGGGCTGCCTGAGTCCACTGCCACGATGACCACGTTGAACTCCCGGGTGGCCTCATAGTCCAGAGGGGTCGAGGTGTGCAAGAAGTACTTTTTCTTGTTCTGGTCGCCCTCGGTGTCGCTGGCTGGCTTGAGCTGGAAGGGCACGTCGCCCACCACGGTGCAGGTGACCACCCCGTTCTCGCCTTGGTCTCGGTCGGACACCTGCACCAGAGCGATGGGGGTGTCGACCAGAACGTCCTCGGCCACGTTGGCCACCCCGTCCTTGAGGGGGATGCGCCCAATCTTGCGGATTTCAATGGACGGCACGTTGTCGTTCTCGTCTTTGATGTTAAGGACCACGGTGGCCTTGTCGGTCTTGGGGGGCTGCCCGCGGTCGCGGGCCATGACCGTGAAGCGCAGCTGGTTCACCTCCTCGCGGTCGATCCGGTGCAGGACGCTGAGCCAGCCGGACGTCTCGTCAAGGCGCAGCAGCCGCCTCACCGACTCGGTGGCCGCCCCGAACACGTACTCGATCTGCCCGTTGACCCCCACGTCCAAGTCGGCTGCGCGCAGTTGCAGGATGGGGGTCCCCGGGGCGCTGTTCTCAGCCAAGTCGGCCTCGTACACGCTCTTCTCGAAGCGGGGGCTGTTGTCGTTCACGTCGGTGATGAGGACCCGTAGGATGGCCTGCGAGGAGCGAGGCGGGTCGCCGCCGTCGCGCACTCGCAGGGTCAGCTCGTAGGAGTCGCGCTGCTCGCGGTCCAGCGCCCCCTTCACGATCAGCTGAGGCTGCTTCTCGCCGTCCGGGGTGTCCGCCACCTGCAGCTCGAACACGCTGCTGCGGCCGCCGGGGTTGGTGCCGCCGCCGCCCTCTGGTGCGTCCAGCCGCCGCTTGGAGCCTCCCGAGCCGCCGCCGCTCGCGCCGTTCCCGCCGCCCCCGGGGTAGGGGGCGCTGTCGGCCGCCCCGGCGCGCCGGCTCTCGCCGCCGCTGCCGCCGCCTCCGGGCTCCTGGAGCAGCTCGTAGCGCTCGATGCCGTTGCGGCCGAAGTCGCGGTCGGTGGCTGTGGGCAGCAGGTAAAGTGTGCCCACCGGCCGATTCTCCTCCACCGTGAGCGTGAGCACGGGCGACGGGAAGGTGGGCGTGTTGTCGTTGATGTCAAGCACGATGACCCGACCCTCAAACAGGTCCACCCAGCTCTGCGAGGGCCCGATCACCGACACCTCGAAGTCCAGGAAGCACTCGTTCTCGTCGAAGATCATCTGACACTGGGGCAGCTTCTCGCGGTCGATGCGCCGCTCGCTCGTGCTCAGCTCGCCCGTGAGGTTGTCGATCTTCAGGTACTCGGAGCCGGACTCCAGGCTGAAAGTCACCTCACCCGATCCGGTCACGATGCCCAGGTCTGAAGCCACGTTGCCGATGCGGACGTCGGCGGGGCCCTCCTCGGCCAGCCGGTACCGGAGGAGCTGCTTGGCGGCCGCCAGGCTGAGCGAGAGCGGCAGGAGGAGGCAGCAGCCCAAGCACCAGCCGCGCGCCCATCCCGCGGTCCGCATCCTCAGCATCTTCTCCTGCTGCTGCTGCTACTGCTCCTTCTAACCACAGCCCCCTCGGCTCCCCCCTCCTCCGGGGCCGGCCTCCTGCCCTCCCCCCAGTCCTCTCCCCTCTCCCGGAAAGGAAGGAGCGAGAGGGAGGGGAGGGAGGGGGCAAAAGCGGCGTGGAGAGTTGGCCGGGAATGGGGGTGGGAGGGCAGCGATAGATGCTTCTTTTTTTCCTCCTGCTTCTTCCGAAAGTTATTGTTTCATAATTCATGCAATGGGTGCTAATCGCCCGCTCGCCTGCCGCCGTTCAGTCGCAGTACTCACAGTTCACGGGACACTGCGCGCCGCGGGTTCGGCGGCCCCCCCACCCAGAGTCATCCCCGCAGCGGGCGGAGAATCCCCGGCTCTAGTCCCCGCTCTGTCGGAAGGGGCCAGAACCGCTCCGGCAGACGGGCAGTGGGGCTGGGAAGAGGTGGGGAATGAGCCTGCAGCCTCCCCCGCCTGCCAGCCCGCTGGTCTTTGCTGCTACTCGAGTTGAGTCCAATTCACGTTCCAGGCACTCACTCCAAACCCAGGCTCTGCTCCGGCTCCGGCCACCCAGACAAACGTGAGTCGCTTCCTGCACCAGGCGCTGGGGCCAGCAACAAGCCAGTCTCAACTCCGACTCTGCTCATGCAGCGGGGGAGCCAGTCAACAGATCGAGAATGAAAAATCCCCCGGCACGTCGCTTCGGGCACGGTGCAGGGGAGATTACTCGCGTCACAGAGCGGTCAGTGTCAGGGTCCCCCCGGCGCGCCAAAGAGAAGCCCGAGCCATCTTCAGAGACGCCCAGAGAGTCAGTCCCTTCTCACCCCGGAGAGCGCGGGTTTCTCTTTTTTCTTAACAACTCTGCGCAAGGTCATTAGTCACGAAGCAGCCGCCTGAAACCGCAGCAGCCTTTCGCCCACGGGGGCGAAGGCTGAGCCGTGCGCACCGTGCGGTGCCCAAGTTTGGGTTCGCAGCCGCAGAGTCCGTGCCTTTTCTCACCTGCATTCGGCCCGCATGTCGGAGCAGTGGGATCTGCAGCGCTGTGCGCGATTCAGGGAGGAGATTGCAGCCTCTCTCTCCCCGCTCTCTCTCGATCCCTCCCCTCCCTCCCTCCCTTTCTCTCTCCTCCCTCCTCTCTCTCCTCCCTCCTCTTCTTTCCCCTTTCCCCCT
Source organism: Gorilla gorilla gorilla (assembly GCF_029281585.2). Lineage (NCBI taxonomy): Eukaryota > Metazoa > Chordata > Mammalia > Primates > Hominidae > Gorilla > Gorilla gorilla. Next base: position 38,856,287 of record NC_073227.2, on the reverse strand, counting down.
CTCCCACTCGCTCTCTTGCACGCTCTCTCTCCTTCCTTTTAGTCCCAATGCAGGGAACTCAAGCTGAACTTGATCCCTTTGCAGTTCAAAGGTGAGCAAACCAGGCTCGGAGCACAGGCGACGTTAGCCGGCGAAAGCGCACGGCCAGGCGTCCCCAACGGCAATTAACAAAGATGCCCAATTCTGTCTGGATTTCCGAAGAAAAGCCAAAGGCTTTCGGGCGGGGGTGGAGGGGGAGGTGGAGTCAGAGACAGCTGCCAAGTAGCTTAAAAAAAAAAATTCAGTTTGCCAAGGGGAGAAAAAGTGTCAGTCGGTTGTGGCCTCGGAAGTGCCCTGGCACGGCTGGTGAATTCCGCAGTTGTCTCGTCCCTTTTCGCGTCTGGGAGAGTCTGGTGCGGGCGCTCCCGCCGCCCCTCGGGCTGCAGCGGCTCAGAGACACTGAACCGCTAGTGGGAATCTCCCGTTCGCTACCCGCGAGCAGGAAACCCGCAAGTTGCCCAAAGTGGTGGTTGCTGCTGGGTGCTCGCTCGCTCACGGATCAGGCTTGTCCCTGACGCTGCTGCTGCAGCGGCGGCGGCAGTAGCAGCCGAGCCGCCGAAACTACACACTAGGAGAGAGCGAGGGAGGAGGGCCCGGGGTAAGGAGGCGGGAGGGAGCGTCAGCCAGCCGCCGCGCTCGGGAAAGCCCAGCCTCAGCTCCAGGAGCCGCTCAAAGTGTGCCCAATCCCAGCCAGTCCTCTTTAAGCCAAAGCCCAGTCCCCCTCCCCAGCGAGTACCGCCGTCTTCTCTGGGGGACTTGTTTTCCCTCCCTCGGGCTGGTAAATTTCCTCCTCCCTTGACTAATGCCCAGTTCACGCGTGAGAGCTTTCGGAGCTGGTGTCAGGATAGGTTTCTCCTTCTCCCTCCCTCTCAGACGACGTCCTCCTCCCCCCGGAAAGTGCCTCCGGTTCGCGATTTAGCATCTTAGTTAGGACATGGTTATCGGGGTCCTGGGGAACCTACGAGCGCCCAGAAAGCCACTCTGTTCTGAAAAACCATGACGGGCTGCAGTAGTGAAGAGAGAACATCAAACTCCAGAGAGCGGGAGAAAGATCCTTTTTTGGGAGCTCAGACTTTGGATGGTTGCGGGGGGCAGGGGCGGCGGTGGGTGGAGGGGGAAGGATGTCTGTCTTTGTTTAAATGCTTGACATTCCTGTCGTCGTGCTTGCTTGCGGGGGTAGACCGTGTGTGCGCGCCTGGGGAATAAACACATGTTGGAAACCTCGATATTATTTTCTGAGCAGAAACCTGCAGCCTTTAGTAACTGGCAAAGTGTAGCGTCACCTATCTGGATAAAAGGGAAATAAACTTTAATGGCAACTTTGTGTACCAAAGTGTCCCCAGCTTTCCCATCTCTCCTTTTGACTTTGTGTCCCTTGACTGTCCCTATTTCCCGAAGCAAGGCTTCTCCAATTTTCATTCACGACCACCGCAGCCGGCCTCATCAGATGTCAGGTCTGGTTGTGTTTTTGAACTGAGCCATTTACTCATTTATTTCAGTGGCTGTAAACGAAGAGGCCCGGCTAGGATTAAGAGGACTGAGACGGACTGCAGGTATTTGGGGAGAATTTTTACCATCTCGAAAGAGAGAAAGGGCCGCTGCTGGGATTTGCTTAGTCTTCAGCTCGCCTGACGTATCCATATACATTTAAGGGCCTCCCCTTAAAGAAAAATTTAAAGCCGAAAAAATAAAATCTGTCCAGTGTGGGTATTCTTTACGAGACCTGGGTGACGAGGCAGAATGATTTAAACAAGACAAACACCAATAAAGTCAACGAGCAGATGTAGCGCGCGGTTGTTTGGGCGGGCGCAGGAACAGGAATGAGTAGGGAGAGGCGGCAGAGATTTCCAAGCTCTCCCTACAGGGGATCGTAGATGCCCGTTGGATGGAAGTGTGTGTAAGTGTGTGTCAGGGAGCTGGCGAGTATTTTCCAGTCTGTGAAAGCAGCATCACCCCAGGGGTGGTGGCTCCTCCTCCGAGGCCAGGGCAGGGAACCCGGCCTTCCCGCTAACCCTCCCGCTGCTGGCACCCGAACCTCTCAGCTCTGTATCTGCAGCATCAGCGAGAAAAGCCCCGCGCGCAGGCTCAGTGCGCACCGCCGCAGTATCGAGCCCGGGGCGGGGGTGGGCTCCGCAGCGCCTTCTCGGCCGGCTAAGTGGCAGTAAAGCCAAATCCCTCTTACATTTGGCAAGAACCCGGGTTTATCGGAACGCCTGCCTCCCTCCAAACCTCCGACCCTGGTTCCCCTTTTTCCCAGGTTGGAGGCAAATGGGAGAAGCCGTCTCCACTCCGCGGCCTTGCGCCGTGCATTCCGATGCGCGGCAATATGGTGCAGTGCACTCACTCCCCTCATCGCCTTACTAAGATTTTGCAAACTTCAGGCAGCCGCGTGGGCAGAAACGTTGTGCACTCCCTCTTCCCTCTCCAGACCATAAACTTGAATAAGCCTCTCCGCATCTTCAAAGCATTTGCCCGCGGCTCTGGCGCGCACTCTCCAGGCGCACACTTGAGGGGGGCGCGAAGGAGTGGGCGGCTTTTCCTCAGCGCGCTGCACATTTCTTCCCGGATGACTAGGGAGTTGCAGCGCGTCCTTCACAGTGGAGTGGTTTCCTCTTTGCGAGCGGGAGGAAGTCTCCAGCCCGCCCTCCTCACTCTCATTCCTACCAACTTCGCGGCGGAGCCAAGCCAGCGTGGGAAATGGGTCCGACGTGTGCTGCATGGAGAACAGCGAGGACAGACTGCGGGGGCCAAGAAGCCTGCTGGCTTTGCTCCCACCCCCATCAGTCCCAGGCTCCGACCTTTCTGCCAGAGCAGCAAAGAAGTGGCGGCGGCTTTGCCCTGCAGCGCCGTTCTGGGCAAGCAAAGGAAATGGGCGGGGTAGGGGTACGGGGGAGGTGAGAGGAGCCCTCGGGGCGCCCTTGCGGCGGCTGGAGCTCCCAGTCCTCTTCCGCCCCCTCTCTAGGGGCTGACACTCTCTCCTCTCGCCGGCGCAGAGGATGAATGAAGAGAGAAGCAGTTTCTCCCACCCCCGCCCCATTTCCGCAGTCTTAGAGCCAGTGTCACAAGTGCTCAGCAATTTCATTAAATGGAACCGGGAGACTTAATCCCCCCCCCCCCCCCGGTACCAGACCTCACCGAGGGAATGTGATATCCGGCTTCGCTCCCACCCACCAACCCCGCCCGGCTTCTCAGACCCGAGGCGGCATTTATCTACTCAACCTGAGAGGAAAGGGTTCAGAAGGAAATGGGATCGAAAGTGTAACCGCCTGCAATAAATTAAAGAGCCTGCTGCTGTTGCTGCTGGTGCTGCTGGTGCTGCTGCTTTGGCGGCCAGAACTGGAGAGAGAAAACGAGATCAGTGTCCTAAAGCTTGCATTGATCAGAGTGATTAGACGTCATCGCATGTAGGAAGCAAAATGTTTGAGGGAATGTTGAAATGGAGATTTCTGTTTTTTCTTTAGTGGTTTTTAAAAAAAAGAACAATAAAAGGAAATATCCCTTTGAAACCAAGGTGTAAAAAATGAAATTGATTAAAATATAAATGTCATCCCATTCTAATATGCATTTAATAAAACGTTGACAAACGATTCATTTTCTGTGCCAGAAATCTTACCCTAAACTTAAAATATTCAGTAGATTTTTTTTTTTTTTTAAATTTACCTACTAACCTCGCTTGCTTAAACCTGTTTTGCCGTTAAGAAATTTCAGTGGCTGAACTGAAAAATAGCATTCAGGGTCCCTGATGTAGTTCAAGCCTCAAGAAAAGACAGTAAGAGAAGTAACTACAACAAAAGTTTATGGTTAAGAATACAAAGTAGATGCTGGAGATGTGATCTCAGGGGGTCTTTCATTTATAATAGACGCTGTATTCACAATAATATGAGAAAAAGGTTAAATACAGTAAACACGATAGCCAGTTCTGGAAAGATATAAACAGTTTGACAGAAAAGGAGAAAGTAACTCAAGAACTCCACCAAGGGACAAACAGAGGAAATGACACTCGGATATCTCTAAATCCATTGACCTTTCATCTTTTTAAAAAGGGTCTTCTATCTGTAGACGTGTTTTCTAGGCCTTTATGATCAACCATTTCTCTAACCCCTTTCGCTAAATTTGATACTTCAGTCTTCCTTTTCTAAATAATTACTACAAACGATTGTCCTTTAAACATATATTACTTGAAAGAGTAAACATATCTATGCATAACTATTCCAAGTATGATTCTGATCCTTGAGACTATGAGAAACTTTAGATATATTTTACAGCCTTAAATCCATGCTTGTAGTATTAACATGTTTAGTAGACTGAAATGACTAAATTATTCATTGCAGTAACAGCCTTTTTGATAGACATTAAAACTCAGCAGTTTAAATAAGGAAACCACAGATTTCCTTTTAAGCAGGTAATAACTGCTTGCATCAGTGGTTATTTAATTGGTTTCTAGCCAAGACATAGAATAAGTTGTGCTGTTTAAATCAAGAAATCATATGCAAAGCTACATTTTACAGTGTATCTATAAAAGAAGCACACAGAAACTAAACTAAGTTGATTCATACTATCTACTGGATAACTATAAACATTTCCACAAGGCCGATATGATAATCTCATTTACAAAAAAAAAAAAAGAAGAAGCTTTGAAAAATAAAATTTAAGTGTTTATTAGCTCACATGCTGTCTGGTTTTCAGATTTCAATAGAGTGTTTTAGGTTTTAAAATAACACAGAATAAATGATTTTTACTTTAAGTTTAGCACATATTGACAGTTGATTTTTTATTCATTTTCTAAAGGTTTACATGCCAAAATATGTGCAATATAGCAGAGATTTACAAGTCATGACACATAAAAAGATCCAGTCAGTGACTATAACTGGCATTTGTCTTTTACTTACAAGATCATTAGTTTATGAATTTTTTCAACTTTACATTAATTTTCATACATTTACAAAAATGTAAGTTGGGGGCACACAGTATTTTATAAAATCTGGATTAGTTCTGGGAAAAAGACCCTTGATAGGTTAAAAGCAGTACATCCTATTATTTAGAGTCATCTGAAGCTATCTCCTTTCACTATTGATGGTAAAATTAGACCTACCAATGCCCTTTGCAGTACGAACTTGGGAGACTTGCATATTTTTACTATCGTGGCAGGATATATCAAATACTGCTGTGGATAATGACCTCTAAGCTAGATAATATGTTAAGGATTTGGGGGAGAAATTTCATTATAATTGCTTGGACAAATTTAATTCCCAAATAAATGACCTTGCTTATAACAAGAATGGTTGAAAATTATGTATTACCTTTAGAAGTTTTAGCACCTGGCTATGTCGACCTAACTAGGCCACTTCTTATGTTCATTCTGAATAACAGGTGGTAGAAAACTTTATTCAAACAAATTTGATTGATTGTAATTAGGAAATACATAATGTGGGATGTTTCTAGAATGAGAAATATAAGAAATTTGACTATTTCAGCAGCAATGAATTTTCTAACGACAGATGCTGATACTTATAAGGCAGTCATTGAGAACTTTCCCCAAGTATTTCTGACTGTGGCTTCTGGGCCTAACATGGAATTGTACCTCTTGGCCCCCTTGTGGCTAGATGAGGCCATTAACCAGTTCTGGGCAGCCCTAAGTGGAAGGGGAATTTCACTTCCCTGGGAAATACGGGTGCTGATATGTAGTCATTGTTCAACTCTGTATAAGTCAGACTGGTTGTGAATCTGACTTAGGACCAATACTTGAAGAATTCAGTAAACTTCAGGTTGACATTGATTTGGGAAAGAGGTAGTATATTTTCGATACCAATTTCAGCGCTTTTAAAATAAATCATCCATGTAAAGCTGAATTAAGAAGCATATCAAAGTAGATAATATGGGTTCAACAATACATCCCTATAAATCAGCTGGTGTGGTGTGCTATCCAGTCACAGAGAGAAATACAATTCCATTCACAAGACAAGTTCTTCATAAAGCTACACACATTTGTATCTGGTGATTTTTAACACTATCAAACTGTTTAGTCTAGTTAATATTTTTTCTAGTAACTGGTACAGAATTTGACACTTTGAACAGGACTCTTTATAAAGTATTGTTGACTCACAGTGGGATGGAAAGATAAGCATGATTCTTTGTATGTATGTTTTTTTTTTCTTTCAGTTCTTTTTATTTCTTGGTTTGGTTGTGTAACTGATTCTCAAAATTGTCTGCAAATGATTGGATAAAAAAATTGCAAAAATGTAAATACAAGCTTGGAATTTGAGTAACATAGGTATAAAATAGTAAGTGTTTTGATACATTATTAAACTAACAGCACTGATTATTAGCAGTATATGTTATCCAGATCTTTCTGTTCCTTAGTGATTTTTTGCTTCTCTTTCCAGATGTTAGATCATGTCTGCCTGATCACGTCTGCCAATTTAGAAGGAAGGAATAGTCCTTACCCCTGCCTTTTCAGTGATATCTAATATAAAGCTTCTCTTTTTCATCTAATACCTAGGCAGCATTGTGCTTTTTTTTTTTTTTTTTTTTTTCAGATGGAGTCTTTTTCTGTCGCCCTAGCTGGGGTACAGGGGCTCACTGCAACTTCTGCCTCCTGGGTTCAAGCGATTCTCCTGCCTCAGCCTTCTGAGTAGCTGGGACTACAGGGGCGCACCACCACACCAAGCTAATCTTTGTATTTTTAGTAGAGATGGGGTTTCACCATGTTGGACAGGATGGTCTTGAGCTGTTGACCTCATGATCCACCTGCATCGGCCTCCCAAAGTGCTGGGATTACAGGCGTGAGCCAACACCGCACCTGGCCACATTTTTTTAAATAAAATATATTTAAAATATAAGAGAGAGGTTAAGAGCAAAATATGCCGAACTGAAAAAGGTATCACTGAAACTACAGCCATGCCCTTGTTTCTATTTTATTTTCTCCTATGAAACAGTATTTTCTAAAGGTCTATAAATGAAAATTGCTTTGAACTACCAAAAGTTCTTCTCTGCAGGCATCCTGGCAATTGTTTCCCAATTCCAGAATTACCCTCCTGGCCAGACTGACTGTGACGCCAATGAGGCTTGAGCTTTCAGGGTCTCTTACTTGTACCAGCTTCTTCCAAGACCTTGAAGTTGTGGTGCAGTGAGGGAGTGTTTGCACAGTTATGAGTTTGATATTTGCAAGAGTAAGAATTTTAACCACGATAGGTTAAGACCACGTCTTTATCTCATTCCAGTTTCCTCTTCGCCACACTACTTGTTTAAATTGTGTTAGAGAGATCACAGGCATTTTGAGGATCCAGCTAAGGGAAAGTTGAGATGGGGATACATTTAATTTGGATGTGTTAAAATGTATTTTTATGAATTCACACTCCTGTTCTCTCACAGTTCAGTTGTTGCTAGCCATCATAGTGTAGAATGGCTTCCAAGAATTTTCGCAAAAGCCACTTTGCCAGCTCATCAGTATGGTCGTGCAAAGGTGCAGCGTCACAAGTTGTGATGTGATAGGTTCCCAGGCCTATGTGGGTGATAGAGTGCAATCAAGGCTTAAATGTATGGAGCCAGAAACTAGTCTGTAGAAAGCTCTTTCAATTATTAGACATGAAATTCCAAGCTAAGAAGGTGCTTTCTTATTGATGTTGAAGGGTTCAGAATATGCCACAGTGGCATAAAGGACTATTTTGAGTTGAAGACATTTGAGAATCAACAGCTGCAGAAAGAGGCTTTTTCTAAACTCTGTCTTTTTAAAAGCAATGCCTCCTGCAAATAATTCCATTGTTATAAATCCCTTCCCTGTGAGTTTCACAACCACAGAGGAGCAAATCTTAGCATCGACGTGAAGAAGTCAGCACAAGGTAGCACCTGTAAAGAGAAACAGATACTGGCATAAAACTATTATATCTAACATTTATTCTCTTAAGGGTCCATTGATCTTCCCTAAAAGTCATTTGTGTTTCCAGAAGTGCCCTCTGCCCTCCCCTGTACTCTATTAAGATTATATATAAGAGCCCAATTCTAACTACCTCCTTGAATCACATTTCTTTGTCAATGCCCATGTACACATACATAATTAAATCTGTTTTTCTCTTTTAATAATCTGTCTTCTGCCAGCTTAATGTGCATACCTCTCAAGAACATAACCTAAACTGGTAGAGAAAAAGCTTTTCCTCTCTGACAATGTCTAATCAAAGCAAAAATCCTCTTTTGTCAGGAATTACTCAATAAGACAGCAGATATACTAAAAACATGCTATTCTTTTGAGTGTGTATGTCTTTTAAACACAAATACAAAATTTATTGGAATCCATGTTTGATGGTACAATTATGTAGTAGCAGTATTGCAAACAGCATTTGCATGAGTGGGCATAGGTCATCAAGACGGCTTACTAGAGGCACTCAGCACATCATGTTCCCTCCACACAGACACACAAAAAAACAAAAAAGAACAAAAACAGTGAGTAGATAACCACATGTCAAAATAGAGCATCTAAGGGAGAACACTAGATTTTAACAAGTAAGTAACAGGGACTCTCTGAGGCAGGGAAATTCAAGATGGCAGCACAAACAGGGAAACGAAGCAGCTGACTGAAATCAGCCCAGAGCCAGGAAAGACTTCCCATTGCAGGATAAAGGTAAGTGAAAGATCCCCAACAATCCACATTCCCTCTATAGACACCTGCAATCCTAGCTACAGAAGATCTTCTCGGGACCCAGAGTCCCTGAGCATAGTATAGGGAGCTGCCTGGAATAAACATAACTACATTGCTTCAGAGAGGGAAATCATGCCAGGTCCCACCCATGCCCTGAGACCCAAGCTGTTGCAGCATGCCACTATTTTGAGAATGGGGCTGATCTCAGGCTACATCCTGTTTAATAACTGATGCGTTTTTATATTCCTGATGCACTTCCAACATCCCTCCACATTCACTCAGAATGCTGCAGTGTTGCCACACTTCCTGGACCCAGCAGTGCAGCCATAACCCTGGCACACAAACCCATGAAGTACCCTACACCCTGGGTAACAAAAGGTCCAGCACATCAGGGGGACTGCCTCCAGGATACAGAGAGGCAAAACGTGCATTCCCCAAAGCCTGAGAACTGCATGCCCAGGGCAACTGCCACTGACAGCAACCCCACACATACCATCTAGGGGCTTGAAGATGGGCTTGTCCAGCCCACTGTTATCGCTACTAGTACCTGCACATACCACAAAAAGCCTGCGAACCAGCCCATGCAGAGCCCCAGTCCCCAGTGAAGCCTCACCACAGCCTCCACAAATAACCACAGCCCAATCCACTGAAGAACTCACAGGCAACTCTGTTATTGAAGCCTAAAGAACTCACAGGCTGAAGAAATCAAACGAAGAGTATACCAGAGAACCCACCCAGAACAAAAGCCAAAGTACCCTACCAAAGTAATACTATAGATAGATCTATAGAAAAATGTCTTTCCCTTCAAAAGCTACTCCACAAAGTTGAAAGAAATGATTTTTACACTAAATGCGCAGATAGCAGCATGAGGACACAAGAAACTAAAAAAGCAAGGAAGCACTACACCACCGAAGGAATGCATTAATTCTACAGCAAAAGACCCCATAAAAATCTATGAAGTGTCTTGACAAGGAATTCAAAATAATGATCTAAAGGTAATTCAGTGTGATAAGAGATAACACAAATAGACAATACAAAGAAATCAAGAAAACAGTGATCTGAATGAGAAATTCAGCAAAGAAAGATAGATATTGTAAAAAAAAAAAAGAGCCAAATAGAAATACTAGAACTGAAGAATGTAATTAATGAAATAAAAATACAATCAAGAGCTTCCACAACAGACTATATCAAGCAGGAGAAAGAATTTCTGAACTTGAAGACAAGTCTTTTCAAATAACTCAGTCATGTAAAGAGAGAGAGAGAGTAAAAAAAAAAAGTATAAAGATGAATGAAGAAAGTCTACATGACATATGGGACACTAAAAACAAATAAAATATTTAAATTTTGGGAATTCCAGAAGGAGAAGAGATTTAAAAAGGCATAGAAAACCTATTCCATGAAATACATTGAATAGATTTTCCTTCTAATATGTGGAAAGCTGAAAAGTTCACATGTATTGGGAGATACGTAGACAAACAGATACAAGGAGCTCAAACATTCCTAAATAGATTCAACTTAAAAAGTCCTCACCTAGACACATTATAGTCAAACTGTCAAAAGTAAAAGACGAAGTGAGCATTTTTAAAACAGCAAAAGAGGAGCATCTAGTTACATATAAGAGAATCTAACATGTAAGTGAAGACTAATAGAAGACTTTTTTTTTTTTTGAGATGAAGTCTCTCTCTGTAGCCCAGGCTGGAGTGCAGTGGCATGATCTCGGCTCACCACAACCTTCACCTCTTGGGTTCAAGCAGTTCTCCTGCCTCAGGCTCCTGAGTAGCTGGGATTACAGGCACGCACCACTGTACCTGGCTAATTTTTTTGTGTTTTTAGTACAGATGGGGTTTCACCTTGTTAGCCAGGCTCGTCTTAAACTCCTGACCTCAGGTAATCCATCCACCTTGGCCTCCCAAAGTGCTAGAATTACAGGCATGAGCCACCGCTCCCAGTGGAGATTTTTAACAGAAACCTTACTTGCTGGGAGAGAATTGAAAGATATATTCATAACGCTGAAAGAAAAAGAAAACTGCAAGCCAAGAATACTATACCCATTAATACTACCCTTCACAAATGATGGAGAAAGAATTTCCTAGAGAAGGAAAAACAGAATTCATAACCACTAGACCAGTTCTACAATAAATGCACAAGGAAGTTGTACATCTGGAAGTAAAAGGATAATAAGAACCATCACGAAAATACATGAAAGCGTCAAACTCACTGATAGAACAGATACATAAATGAGAAAGGGATCAGATGTTATCACTACAAATAAAACACAACAAAAAAACCCCACTGAAACAGAGAGATAAACAATAAGAAAGGAAGACAGAAACAAAGGATATATAAAGTAATCAGGAACCAACTAATCAGGAACAAAATGATGGGAGTCATTTTTCACCCATTAATAACAACCTTTAATGTAAATAGTTTAAATTCTATAATTAAAAAAAATAGACTGGCTAATTGGATTTAAAAAAAAGACCCAACTATATAGTTACAAATGAAATCACAGAAATACAAAGGATCATTAGAGACTGTTATTAACACTATAGGCCAAAAAACTAGGAAACTTAGTGGAAATGATAAATTCCTGTACACATATAACCTACCAAGATTGAATGAGAAAAAAATAAAAAATCTGAATAGACCAATAACAAATGAGATTGAATCAGTAAGAAAAAGCCTCCAAGAAAGGAAATCTCAGAACAGGTTGTATTTACTGCTAATTCTACCAAAATTTAAGGAAAAGCCATCATACTTTTTTAAACTATTTCAAATAATTAGAGAGGAGGAATTTCTTCCATACTCATTCTATAAGGCCCACATTACCCTGATATCAAAAGCAGACAAGGATACAACAAGAAGAGAAAACTATAGGCCTGGTAAACATAGATGTAAAAATTCTCAACAAAATATTAGCAAACCAAATCCAACAACATATCAAAAAGACAACATATTATGATCAAGTGGAATTTGTACCAGGAATTTAAAGATTGTTTAATATATGCAAATCAATAAATGTGACACATTACCTAAACAAAATGAAGGGCAAAATCCATATAATCATCCTAATAGATGTAGAAAAAGCATTCAATGAAATTCGTTATCTTTTTATGACAAAAACTCTCAGTAAGTTAGGTGTAAAAGGTTTGTAACTCAACACAATAAAGGCAACATATGACAAATCAATAGCTAACACCATACTGAATGAGGAAAAGTTGAAAGCCTTTCCTCTAAAAACTGGAAGAAGACAGGGATGCTCACTTTTACCACTTTTAATCAACATAGCGCTGGAATTCCTAACCAGAGCAATTAAGCAAGAGAAAGAAATAAAGGACACCTAAACTGAAAAAAAGGAAGTCAAATTATTGCTCTTTGCAGGAAACATGATTATATTCATAGAAAAACCTAAAAACTCCACTAAAAACTCTCAGAACTGATAAATAGGTTCAGTGAAGTTGTAGGATACAAAATCAGCAGTAAAAAATTATGGTTTCTATATATGAATAATAAACTAGCTGAAAAAGAAATCAAGAAAACAATCCTACTTAAAATAGCTATAAAAATACCTCAGAATAAATTAAACCAATGAGATGAAAGATTTCTGCAATAAAAATTACAAACCACTGATGAAAAAAACTGAAGAAGACTCCCCCAAAATGGAAAGATATCCCATGCTCATGGATTGAATAAGTTAATATTGTTTAAAGTGACCACACTACCCAAAGCAATCTACAGATTCAAAGCAATCCCTATCAAAGCATCAGTGATATTCTTCACAGAAATAGAAACAATTCCAAATTCATATGGAACCACAAAAGACTGCAAATAGCCAAAGCAATACTGAGCAAAAAGAACAAACTGGAGACATCACGTTACCAGACTTTAAAATATATACAAAACTATTGTAACCCAAACAGCCTGACCTTTATATAAAAATAGACACATAGACCAATAGAGAATTGAGAACAGGAATAGGAACAGAATAAAGAAACCAGAAATAAATCCATTCATTTACAACAGTTGACTTTGGACAAAGGTGCCAAGAACAAAACTCTTCAATAGATGCTGCTGGGAAAACTATATATGTATATGCAGAGAAATTAAACTAGATCCCTCTCACAATATACAAAAATAAACAAAAAATGGATTAAAGATTTAAACACAAGCCCCAAAGCTACATAATTACTAGATGAAAACATAGGTAAAATACATCAGGGCATTGGTCTAGGCAAGGATTTTATAGGCAAAACTTCAAACCACAAGCAACAAGAAACAAAAATAGACAAATGGGACTATATCAAACTAAAAAGCTCTGCACAGCAAAAGAAACAACAAACGGGAGAGACAACATGTGGAATAGGAGAAAATATTTGCAAACTATTCATCTGAAAATGGACTAGTATCCAGAATATAAAAGGAATTCAAATAAGCCAACAGCAAAACAAACAAACACACAAAGAAAACCGCAAATAATCCATTTAAAAGTGGGCAAAGGATCTGAATAGACATTTCTGCAAACATGACATACAAATGGCCAAGAAAAATATGAAAGAATGCTTAACATCATGAATCACCAGGGAAATGCAAATAAAAAATCAATGAGCTATCTTCTTATCCCAATTAGAATGGCTATTATCAAAAAGACAAAAAACCGCAATACCAGCTAGAATGCAGAGACAAAGGAACTCTTATACACTGTCGGTGGGAATGTAAGCTAGTACAGCTATTATGGATAATAGTATGGAGGTTTCTCAAAAAACTAAAAATAGAAAATCCATGCAGTCTCAGCAATCCCACTGGTAGGTATTTATTCAAAGGAAAGTAAATCAGTATATTGAAGAGATAACAGCATCTTCATGTTTATTACTGCTCTATTTATGATATCCAAGATATGGAATCAAGCTAATTGTTATCAAATCTGATGCAACTTTTCCTGAAAAGTCTGGCACTTTGGATGAAATGACACACCCTGTGTTAGGCTATTCTTGTGTTACTATAAAAAAAATACCTGAGGCTGGGTAATTTATAAATAAAAGATGTTTAATTGGCTCATAGTTTGACAGGTTATACAGAAAGCATGGTGATGGTATCTGCTTGGCTTCCAGACTTCAAAACGTTTACCATCATGATGGAAGGTGAGGGAGGAGCACGTGTCTCACATAGTGAGAGAAGGAGCAAGAGAGAGAGAGAGATAGGGAGAAAGAGAGAGAGACAGAGAGTATGTGAGTGGGAGATGCTATGGTGCTACATGCTTTTAAACAACCAGATATCACTCATCACAAAGAGGACAGGGCTAAGCCATTCATGAGGGATATGCCCGCATGATCCAACGACCTCCCACCAGGCTCCATCTCTAACACTGGGGATTTTAACATGAGATTTGGCAGGGACAGAGGTCCAAATTATTATCACACCCAACATCAAACAATGCAATAAAGAGAGCCCAAAGGAACAAATGTTTCAGTGACAAAACTTTTACAACTATTAATCAATAAGTTAAGTATGCTTTATCTGTACTATTATGAATCTCAACATGGTGCAATAACATTTTAAAAATCTTTTTCAATTGTTCCTCTTTGTGTCTTAATTTCAAATTAATTCTCTCCATATATTTTTTATTTTGGAAGTGTCGATCATATCAAAATGCAAAAAAGGAAGTATTATAGAAGTGTGTCAGTCCTTTAATTAACTGACTAATTTAAAATAGTATAGAATATAGACAATGATTATAAGCAAAGTGTGGACATAAACATTTCCTCAAAACCACAAATTCAATTCTGAAAACTAAAATGTTTATGCTTTACATAACCTAATTTATAAGTAAATAAGGCATAATGATATTTTCCTAAAAACAATAGTCATATTGATATAACAAATAATTATTGGACCAGATTGTTGGTGTTAGTTGTTGCTTTGGTGAGGAAAATTTGGAATAAAAGACACTGGCTTTCAATTCCAGGACTTCCACTGTGTTTCTCTGGGATGTTGATTAATCTTCCTGAGTCTTAGTTTTTACCATTTAATTCAATTCATCCACCATGTATTTAAATTCTATATTGTATCAGGTCGTATGTGAAATTTTGGGTATGAATAAAACTAAAATCCTTGCTGTCATAAAGCTCATATTTTAATTCTACCTAATAACATGGAAATAATAAGCCGCCTTTTAGGTTGTTGTAAGCAGTAAATAAGATAATTCTATAAAAACAATTAATGATGCCTTGAAAAGTTAAGCTCTTTATAAAAGCTATTTTTCTCCTACTCATTCTAATGCTCTTCTAAGGATTTGGGGTTAAATGTTATAGATTTTGCAGGGATTTTCATTTCTTTTTTAATTTATTTTTGGAGTTTAGAATTGGAGTCATTTACATGTGTATTACTCTTAATTTGTTCAAAGGTAGGCAGATTACAGCCTTCAGGCCAAATCTGGTTCTTGGCTTGTTTTGTATGGCCCCTTAGCCAGGAATGTTTTTCTACACTTTAAAAGGGTTGTAAAAAACAAACAAAAAAGAATATGGTCCAGATACGGTATGTGGCCAAAAAGCCTAAAATATTTACTATCTGGCTCTTAACAGGAAGTTTTCTGACATCCTGTTAGAATATTGACTTGGTGAATATGGTGATAATACTGAAAAATATACTATTTCAAGGTACATGATACAGGAATTTCTGCAACAAGTAAACATATAGATGGAACATATATTGATTAGGTCCATATGTAAATCTCCATATCCATAAAGCTGTGCCTCAAGTATATCCCATGTCACATTACATAATCTTTATACATAGTGATATGTTGCTTTCATTATAACAAAGAGTACCTATAGTATTTCGGTGATGTATTAAAAATGATCATTTCTCCCATTGAGAGGCTGATTCTCTGTCCCCTCCCCTTGAAACAGGAAAGACTCTGTGATTGATTGGTTTTACCAGTAGAACACAGTGGATGTAACACTGTACCAGTTTCTGTACCTTAGAGCACTCTTTCTGGAAGCCCTGAACTGACACATAGGGAATACAATTAGCTGGTGCTTGCTATGCTGGAGAGACCTCATGTTATGTAGGAACTGCAAGTGACAGTCTCAGCTGAACCCTGCCTTTCAGTCATTCCTTCCAAGGCACCAGATGCAGGAATCAAGCCATTTTGGACCCTCTAGATCAGTCCATCTGATAACTGAATATCACTGAGTTATCTCAGTTGACACCATATGAAGCCAATGAATCACCACCTGATCCCTGCCCAAATTCTTGACCCACAAAATATGGGTAAGAATATATTCATTATTATAGACACTATGTACTACATTTCAGAGTGGTTTGCTACTCAGCAATAAATAGCTGGAACATGGGTATTCTGATTGGTAACTTAATGGATGCTGAATGTCAGTACTAGATTTAATAATGATAATGGTTACCATATTGTGGCTCATTTATGTGCCAGACACCATTCTCTACACCATTCATTTGGAAGATTATCATTTAATATAATAACCCCATGAAGTTACTAGGTTATGAAGATTATTTTCTACATAGTACAGATAAGGACACTGAGATTTAAGGAGCTTAAGTAATAAAGAGGTGTCACAGCTACTAAGTGACTAGGGCTAGGGGATATAACTCAGTTTTTTCATATTGGAATACCTTGCACTGACCTATTAGAAATACCACCTCACATTATAATGGGAAACTGATCTAACTAGTGTATGAAGCTTCACCCATAAGTAGGTAGATACATTAAACATCCTTCTTGTTTATACTACTTTATTTAATTAATCTTATGTGGTTTTTCATTGTAAAAAATCTGTCTTCAGTGCAGCCCTTTTTAACTGACAGTCTGTGTTCAGAATTGTCTAGACTAAAACAGAGTAGAGCTATATTTAAATGTACCTATCTCCTTTATGTCAGATAAAAGCAAGCTTGCCATTTGTTTCTAACTTTTAAGGGCACTACATATAATTCAAAATGTTTTGAAGGACACATTCAATTAAAGGAGCTTTATTTCCAAAGGTGACACACAGTCAGTATTTATGAAAAAATCCCATTCATTGATATTTCATTTTAGCTTTATTATATTTCATCTTTGTGATCTATGCCATAGCTATAGTGTTACAATGAGTTCTCTCGGTATTTTCAGAAAAAGGCTCTTTTTAACAGGGTCATTGATTCTAATTTTTGTCTATAGAGCACCATTTTGTAATAACAATAATAGCAATTGCACATAAAATAATAATGATAATAATAAATAATAAGGTTAATAGCAATTGCAATTCCAATAGCAAATATTTTCATTAGGCACTTATAAACATCAGGAGAAATTCTAAGCTCCTCACATATATTAAATTATTCAATAAAGAGTCCTGTGGATTAATATTCATAAGATCTCGGATTGGTATATACCTTTGTACTTTTTGGCATCCTTTTGATCCTACATCATCCACTATGGCTTTGACCTATATTATATGCCTAAGAGATAAACAAGTAATATGACAAGAACTACCCTCTGCTGGAAACTAGGAGTATCTTATTCATAAGGGGCCTGAATTTCTGTGTAACTCAATATTCGTTATTCACTAAAGTGCACTGACTATAGTCAAGCATATGAAGAAATGTACTTCCATGAAATGTAGAAGTCAGGGTGGCCATATGAATTGCTCAGGCCAAAGACATATGAGCAGAAATGATGCAAGTCGCTTCCTAGTGGAGGCATTTAAGGGCCAGCACATAATTTGCCATCTTTTCTTCCTAATGTCTGTATTAGTTAGGGTTCTGCAGAGAAACTGAATCAATGTAATTTATATTTATCATAGATAAATAGATATAATATACATTTAATATATATTTATAGTATATACAAATATATATACATTTATGTATATATACATATATATACAAAACACATATATAGAGACAAAGAGAAAGAGGGAGAAAGTTTATAAAGAATTGGCCCACGTGCTTTTGGAGGTTAAGAAGTCCCAAAGTCTGCAGTTGGCAAGCTGGATACCTTGGAGGACCAATGCATAGTACCAGCCCAACTCTAAAGGCTTGAGGCTTGAGAACGAGGAGCTGATAGTATAAGTTCCAGTTCAAAAGTTTTTGGGCTCGAGACTCAAGAAAAGTTGAGGTTTTAGTCTGAATCTGAAGGCCAGGCAAAACCAATGTTTCAGCTCAAGCAGTTAGGTTGGAGGAGTTCCCATTCCCATTTACAAAAAGATTCCCTTTTGTTCTCTTCAGACCTTCAACTAAGCGTTTGAGGGCCACCCACATTAGGGAGGACAATCTGCTTGACTCAGTTTACTGATTTAAAATGTTAATCTCATGCCCAAACACCCTCAGGACACACTCAGAATAATGTTGGACCAAATATCAGGCATCCTGTGGCTCAGTCATTTTGACACAAAAAATTAACCGTTATGACATGTTAACATATGTATCATAAAATGGAAACAGCCTGGAGTGTTTAGCTTAGATATAGACTACCAGGAAGTTCACTGATGGTCCTTGGTAAGATATATTTTATGTCATGTTACAGCACTTGCCTTGTATATCTTTCAGGCATGTAGTAAATGTTCAATTCAATAATTGATCATGGGGATTAGGAGTGAAAAGGCTGAAGAAACACATACATAAGTCTCTATTTGGTGGTACCAAACTAGTTGGAGCCCTATTACATTATTTAATATATGTGCCCTGTAAAATGTGGGATTTTAATGAGATGTCTTTCAGGTCCCTTAGAGAACACACGTTCGGTAATTTTAGGTTTCCCAGTTTCAGATAGGGAAACTAGTTCACATGAAAGCAAATCAACTGTACTCAAGGCCACTCAGCCCATTAGATGAAATGATGGGACTGGAATTGTGGTTTTCTATCTACATTGTAATCTGTTTCATTGCACTGGTTCATGCTCTTCTAAACTCAGTAATTGTTCAAAAGAAGCATTAAAAATATATAACTAATTTGGAAGTGGTTTTATTTTGATCTAAATTTATTGTTATGGCAATATTTAGTGTGTGTCATTTGAAAATATCAGAGTAGCTCATCAGCCAGTTTCATGCATAAAATTCAGTTTAAACTCATACTATTTACCTACTTAATACCTAGAAATTAACAAGGAACTATGGGAAATACAGAAGTATATAAAGTGTCCTAAGTAATTCCATTAATTTTATCTTAACCAGCATGGGATATAATCACATATAAACCACACATTTATTTAATATAAAAGTGTTCATGCCTTGTCTTCTCATGGAGAAACACACTTCTCTAAGGTAGGGCTTACTGTGGTGCAAAATTATTAAAGACTTATTTTTGAAAGCTAGAAAATCAGAGTGCACCATATAATGAGTACAACTACCTCCAAATTTGTCATCTTTAAAAAGCTGTGTAATTATTTCTATGGCACTGCTATTGCTCTGAACTTTCTTGGATTTCCATTTCAGAGTACTTGCAGAATTTTTGTGACAATTCCTTTCATCTCTTGAATGTACTATTGATTACTTGAAATGGCCAATTAGTATTCAGAGACTGTTTATGAGAATTAAATATGTGATAAAGATAGATAGTATCGCATTTATTCAAATAGTAAGTTGATAAATTTTATTTTGAGGCTTTTGTGGTTGGTAAAAGTGACTTCCACTGCAGTTATAAAAACGGTGGCCCACAGCCATTTCAAAATATATCAGAATCATTGGAATTAGCTCACAGCTCCAGAACAGACTATAGTATAATGAGGCCCTTCACCCAATGTTTGATTTAATTGTGTGTATGCATATGAGTGAATATATTATATATGTTGTGTGCATATATGTGTGTATATGAGAGAGCTTCGTTCATTGTTTTATAATTTGCGAAAAGTTATGAAAGGTGTTATTTCCATTTTGGAAACATTTTGATTTAACTTGAGCCAAGACATAAATATATAGAAAGCAACATAGAGGTGAGCCTGAGATACTGAGCTGCACTCACTGAACTAATGTACATGTTAAACAAGAAGTTTTCTTTCTCTGGAAATTAGAAAGAAAAGATAGAAGGATATTTACAGGTTTTTTGTTTTGTTTGTTTGTTTGTTTTACTATAGTATTGCCACGAGGTACAAAAATGGACAAGATTAGTAAGAGGTCTTTTATGCATCTCTAAAGTTTTCTGAATGGGGCAAAATGAAAAACACTATTACAGGCTTGCCTTGGAGGGCAAGTGAAGGGAAAAACAGAACTACTCTGTGATCATTAGCTATACTCTTTCCTTAGGAGTCGGTATGGTACAGAAAGAATAGTGGGGCTACCTGCCAAGAAAGTGATTGTGAGGATTTAATGAACTCATGTATATGAAGTGCCCAACACAGAGACAAACATATGACTTATGCTGCATAAATTTTAGTCTTCTTCCCTCTGGCTATTTCATGCTCTTGGTGTTATTTGCATATGTATGGATATAAGATGAGAATGAATAATTTAGCATTGATGTGCAGTATGAGGAAGAAGAAAATGGAGAAGAGATTTGATCTAATCAAAATGAGTTAGTCATAATCCCCAGTCTTTGAAAAATACTAATAAAGTCATATTTATATCAAGATCTTAACTTTTCATATCTATGATTTTTCTTTTATCCTTTCAGTAGCCCCAAGATTTGGTTAGGCAGGTTATTATGATGTACTTAATGAGAAAATTAGTGGTTGTGACTTGCTGAATCATATAACTATTTTCTACCAGAGTGTAAATCAAAATAGAGGTCCCATGATTGGTCAGACTCTACGATGGACCTCAGTGATTCTCACCTCTTGTGTAACCTCCTCCTCTTATGTGGGCTGGACCTAGTGACTCACTTCTAATAAACAGATTATGGTAAAAGTGATAAGTGTTACTTCCAACATTAGGTTAAAAGAGACTGTGGTTTCCATCTTGGTCTCCCTTCTTGCGCTCTCATTTCCTCTGTCTAAAGAAATCAGCTACCATGTTGGGAGTAGCCCTATGTGCCCCAGTGGCAAACTATTATCTCTGCTCAGCATCCAAGAAAGACCCCAAGCCTGTCAACAGTAACATGAATGAGCTTGAATCTTCTGAGGCCTGCCAACAGCCATGTGAGGGAGCTTATGAGAGGATTTTCTTCCAGCTGAACCTTTAATAAAGACAACAGACCAAGCAGACACCTGGATTTCAAGGTTGTGATAAATTCTGAGTCAGAGCATCCCTCTAAACCAGGGGTCTCCAACTCCCTCACCATGGACCAGTATCAGTTTGTGGCCTGTTAGGAACCGGGCCATGCAGCAGGAGGGGAGCAGTGGGTGAGCAAGCATTATCACCTGAGCACCACCTCTTGCCAGATCAGCATTAGCATCAGATTCTCACAGAAGTGTGAACCCTATTGTGAACGGTGCATGCGAGGGATCTAGGTTGTGTGCTCCTTATGAGAATCTAATGAGGTGAACGGTTTCATTCAGAAACCATATCCCCGCTCCCCATCGTGGAAAAATTGTCTTCCATGAAACTGGTTTCTTGTGCCAAAAAGGTTGGGGACCGCAGAGCTAAACCATTCCAACATTCTTGACTCAGAGGTAATAAATTTTGTTGTTTTAAGCCATGACGTTTTGGAGTATCATATTATGCAAAAATAGATAACTAATACACATGATGCCCAATTTTCTACAGTTGAAGCATCTACTCTATACAGTATAGCTTACTTATTAATTGATTGTTGAAGCTTCCTGTTTGGAGTTTTCTGATCCTTAATAATTCTGCAACTTTTGGCTATTTGCTCAACCTCTCTGTGACTCAGATTTATTTATATGACATAGAAATAAAGGAAATAGAAACTATGGGGAGAAAGAAAAGGAAAGTCCATAGAAAGTGCTTAGAATTTTGCTGGTCCATATATAGTGGTCAGTGCATGTTATTATTATCATTTCTTCCTTGAGGTAGGAAGCACAAGTGATATCACAAATAAATGGAGATATAAAACGTAAGTATTCAAAATTGTGATTGTAAATATGAATCTTTGACATTAACAAGATATACAAATATGAGAATAATGGTACAAGATAATGTGGCAAGCAAAATGGCCAATCATAAATGAGAAGTTACAACGCGGGGAGATTCTGGCATATTTCACTGTGTGTTGCTTTCTCTTTGAGAGAATGGTATTTTTTCTATTTAATTGTATTATTTGCCAGCTATCTAAATTTAGAAGCCTCTTTGCATGGCAGTTTACAGTACTTTGATGCCATCTAATTATATAAATGTTAACATTTTTGTGAAGGTTTTGTTCAATGTTATTCTTATATATTCATATACATTTATTTATCAATATATTTAAGTATAAATGAAAAAGTTTCCAAAAATCAAACATGACATATTTAGAGAAAAATATGTTTAGAAGTAGTGGTGATTTATTCTTTCCTAAACAAGGAATAAAGTGACAACAGTCAATATGCACCTGGACATCATCTAAAAAATGCCACCACGAGCAGAAATAACCCTTAGTTATAACACCAAAATGCCAAGAAGGACAAATAGAGAATGCTGGGAGTAGGAGATTGAGAGACAAGATAGGACATAAAATATATAAGGATGATTGGATTTAGACTCTACATAACATTTAAAAAAATGTAGTGGAACACTAAACTGCAACATTGCTGTTTTTATTTTTCAGGGCATTTTTTAAGGTGAATAGAAGTAATGAAGACTTTGTACAAATATGTAAAGTAAAATAACGAAGAACCATAATACAATAAACAAATAGCATTTGCTGAAATTGTTTTTCAGTCTTTCCTAGTCTGCATCAGATCTTTTATTCTAACACAATGTGATAAATTTAAAGATCTTCAATAAGAACAACATGAATTTTGAAAAAATTATTAAGGGACAAATTTCTAGGAAGCTTTTTTGGAAAAGCTAAATACGTAAATTACTTCTATCAAATGTATTAATTAATGTGGTATGTTAATATGTGTAAGGGATGGTATTTGTATTTATAGTAAATAAAATGTATTTTTCCCTGTGTATATTATCTAAAATCACTTTCTCGATAAGACTCTTTTACATCTAAACATTATAATAACACAGCATGGTTAATACCTGAGATGGCTTGGATCTGCGTCCCCATCCAAATCTCGTGTTAAATTGTACCCCTAATGTTAGACGTGGAGCCTGGTGGGAGGTAATTAGATTGTGGGGGCGGATCCTTCGTGAACGGTTTAGTGCCATTCCCTCAGTGGGGTTTTTGTGACGGTAAGTGAATTCTCTTAAGATCTGGTTGTTTAAAAGTGTGCAGCATCTCTGCCCCTCTATCTCTTCCCCCCGTTCTGGCCATGTAAGATGTGCATGCTTCTCTTTCACCTTCCACCAGGATTGTAAGCTCCCTGAGGCCTCCCTAGAAGCAGATGCTGCCATGCTTTCTGTACAGCCTGTGGAACCATAAGCCAATTAAACCTCCTTTCTTTATAAATTATTTAGTTTCAGGTATTTGTTTATAGCAGTCGAGAACAGACTAATACAATACACAACATCTACAAGAGTATATTTTATAGTTTGTTTCTTCTATGCTTTGTGTGTGTTGCTGTGCAGTTTATCCTTTGATAAATCATATGCCAATTGGTAGAGAAGGGATGCATCACACACAATGAATACATAGTAGGCCTATTTCTCATTTGTTTTTCTTTACCTCCATTGTCTTTTTTTTTTGTAGAGACATCGTTTCACTGTGTTGCCCAGGCCGGTCTCCAACTCCTGGGCTCAAGCCCCTCTTGCCTCTGCCTCCTGCAAAGCTGGGATTACGGTCATTTTTAAGTCCAGAAGATAGAATGATCTTTCATGTTTATTAAATATCATCTAGGAATGAACATGTCTAATGGGATGGAGATTTATGACCATCTACCAAATTAGCTTTTGTGATGGTTTACTCTGGTGGCAACCAATTGACCAATTTTTAAACCAAATGCTCACGTATTTAATTTTCAAGAGTAAGCTTGATTGGAATCTGATGTCTCTGACACTGTTAATGTCTTTCTTCCAGGGCAGTGAAAATGCAGAGTGATACTTGCCACAGAAAAAGTGAATACTATTTGGCACATAAAAGCAGAATAGAAATGAAAGATTACAGGCATAGTAAGGTGTCCACAGTTGCAGAAGCATCCTTCCCAAAGGAGACAAGCAATACTGCTGGGTGTTCCTTTTCCTTTATCTGACAAACCTAATGACTCACAGAGAAGACATGCTCTAGTGCTGAATTCTTCTGACTTCATTTCTATTCTCTTTTGAAAATACCCAGGGGTATTTCTCCTACCTTCTTCCATTACTGTTCTATTTGTCATTTGTCCTTACCAATTTTTTTCTCTTCTTTATCTCCTTTAATAAAAAATTCAGAATTTTAAAATGTCTGCTTCTTATACCAAATCAAACAATACAGATGTATAAAGTGAAAAAATAAATAGTGTTCCCTTCGCTTTCCAGTGTTATTTCTTGAATTAATTATAAATACTAACACATTGATGTTGTAATTTTCCTTATTTCACTTGTATAAATGGATGGTTTTATTTTTGTCCCTTAACAAAAAAAGGTATTAGTATAGTACCATATACTTTGCTCTATAACCTTCTTATTCACTTACTAATAAATTTTCTCCAGGTCAACATGAGTAGAATAATTTACGCTTTTTCATAGCTGTGTAATATAATAGAGTCTGAAAATATTATATTTTATTCAATTAATTTCCCACATGAACAGAATTCAACTTTTGGTAAGATTTCACTACAAACCATCTGATGTTTTGACTTCTATAGGATAGATTCCTAAGGTAGGACTGTCTAAAATATATTCTCAATTTAAATTTTAATAGATATGCCAGATTAGTTTTCTTTTTTTCTTTTTTTTTTTTTAGACGAAATTTTGCTCTTGTTGCCCAGGCTGGAGTGCAATGGCATGATATTGGCTCACTGCAACATCCACCTCCCAGGTTCAAGCAATTCTCCTGCCTCAGCCTCCCAAGTAGCTGGGACTACAGGTGCTTGTCACCATGCCCAGCTAATTTTTTTGCATTTTTAGCAGAGGTTGGGTTTCACCATGTTGGCCAGGCTGGTCTTGAACTCCTGACCTCAGGTGATCCACCCATTTCGGCATCCCAAAGTGCTGGGTTTACAGGCATGACCCACTGCGCCGGGCCCAGGTTAGTTTTCAAAAAGAATTTAAAAATGTGTACTTCGCTCCACAGGAGTCTGAGTCTCCATTTTCATACATTTATTGGATATTATTGATATCTTTGATTGTTTGACAGTCAAATATATGAATATTATTTTTCATTTTTAAAACCAGTGTATTTTCTCATTTACAACATTATTGAATTTTCCTTTCTATAAATTTCCTGCTTATATTTTTCTCCAATTTTCATTTTGTATTGTTTGTATTTTGTTATTGATTTTAGGAGTTCTTTTATACTAGGTGTAAACTACCAATTTTTACAGAGTGAGGAAATGTGCTAAAAGCCATATTTTTCCCAGAAATTCTTTGTCTTTTAATTTTATTTATATTACTTATGATCCTAGATTAATAAATATCTGATCAAATCTTGATGTATTTGCCAATGGGTTGTGAATTTTTTATCTTGATTATATCTTTTTTTAAATTTGAAGTGAATTTAAGTAAATTAGAATTGCTTAACCAGGAAAAGAGACACAATTTCAAAGACATTAATAGTTATTAAGCTATGATATACAAGTTACCTTGATAATTTATATATCTTACATAGATTATTTCATGTGCTTTTTATAAGAATTTTAAAAAGGAAGATGAGGGAGCTACAGCTCAGAGGGATGAAATCGTCAGTAAGTAGAGGGACTGGTATGGTCACTCAAGTCCATGTGATTCTAAAGCTCATGCATTTCAGCTCCTGTTTTTCCCAAGTGCATTGAATTATCAGATATTTAGGTTCTCACCTAATGATTTAGGGCAAGAGAAAAAGCAGAAACTACTTTAAAAATTAGCATAAGAGTACGTACCAACTTTTCTTTTTCTTTTAATTTTTTTTTTTTTTTGAGATGGGGTCTGCCTCTGTTGCCCAGGCTGGAATACAATGGTGCGATCTCCACTCACTGCAACCTCCCCCTCCCAAGTTCAAGCAATTCTTCTGCCTCAGCCTCCTGAGTAGCTGGGATTACAGGTGCTCGCCACCATGCCCAGCTAATTTTGTTTTATATTTTTAGTAGAGACGGGGTTTCACCATGTTGGCTAGGCTGGTCTCGAACTCCTAACCTCAGGTGATCCACCTGCCTCAGCCTCCCAAAGTGCAGGGATTACAAGCGTGAGCCAGCATGCCCAGCCCAACTTTAAAGTCTGATAAAGAATTACCTCCCAGGGCCTGTCCCTTACTAGGTGTCCAACACTGGACAAGTAACTAAACCTCTATAGAACAGAATGTTAAAATGAAAGCCATCAAAATATCATATGCCAAAATGAAGTTTCAGACCAGGGTGCACATTTTCAAAGGAGGTACTCAATGAAGAAGATTGTAGAGTGATAAAAGGATTAATCCATTAAGACAATGTAACACTTAAAAACAGGTATGCAATTAACAGGTCCCAAAGGACTTGAAGCAAAAATGGTAGAACTAACAAAAGAAATAGACAACTCATAATAGTTCACTATGGAGAAGATCAACAAGCAAATAGAAGACTTGAACAGGACTATAAACCCACTATGGAGAAGATCAACAAGCAAATAGAAGACTTGAACAGGACTATAAACCAACTATACTAAACAAACATCTGCAGAACACTATACCCACAAACAGCAAAACGTACTTCGTAAGGGCACATGGAACATTCTTCAGGGTAGATCCATATGTTAGGCCATTAAGAAAAGCCTTAATAAGTGTAAAAAGATTGAAACTATATCAAGTATGTTACAAATTGATAAGAGAAGAAAAGATGGGAGAATTACAAATATGTGTAAATTGCATAACATTGTTCTAAATAACCAATGCAGCAAATAAGACATCACTGGAGAAATCAGAAAATACTGAGACGAATGAAAATACAAATGCAATATAACAAAACTTGAGATGTGGTGAAAGTACTGCTCAGAGAAAAATTGATAGCTGTAAATATCTATATTCAAAAGAGAAATATCTTAAATCATAACCTATACTTCCACCATATGGCACTGAAAAAAGGAGAACAAATAAATCTAAAGTGGGAAGAAGAAAGTAATACAAATTAGAATAGAAATTAATAAAATAGAGAATAAAGAAACAACAGAGAAAATCAATAAGAGCAATAGTTTTTCTTTGAAAAGATCAACACAATTGACAAACTTTTAGATAGGCTGATCAAGAAAAGAGAGAAGACTCAAAATACTAAATTCATACATGAAAGAAGAACATTACCACCAGGTTTATAAAAATAAAAAGGATTATTAACACATAAAAAAACTTCATGCCAACCCATGAGGTAATTTAATGGACAAATTTCTGTAAAGACATTAGCTACCAAAACCAAATCATGAGGAAATAGAAAATGTGAATAGATCTATACCAAGAAAAAAAGATTGAATTAGTAATTTAAACAAAAATTTTAATTAAAAAAATCCCAGGCCCAGATGGCTTTACTAGTGAATTCTACCAAACCTTTAAAGAACAATTAATATGAATCCTTAAAAAGAAGAAGGAGGAGGAGGAGGAGAAGGAGGAGGAGGAGAAGGAGGAGGAGGAGGATGCGGAGGAGGAGGAGGAGGATGAGGAGGAGGAGGAGGTGGGGAACACTTTCTATGAGATTGGTATTACCCTGATACAAACCTAGCAAAAAGGTAATAAAAAAGAAAACCTCCAAGCAGTATTCTTATGAATATACACGCCAGAATCCTGAACAAAATACAAGCAAACTGAATCCAGCAACATATAAAAATAATTATACCCCATAATGAAGTTGGACTTATCCCAGGAATGCAAGGCTACTTAACATTTGAAAATCAATTAATGTAATTCCATATTAACAGAATAAAGAAAAAGAAACATATGATTATAGAAACAGAAAAAGCATTTGAAAAAACCCAACATATTTTTATAATTAAAACACTCAACAAACTTGGAATAAAAGGGGACTTTCTCAATCAAAGAAAAGGCTTCTATTACAAACCCACAGCTAACATATTACTGATAAATGTTTGTACGCCTTCTCCCTAAGATCAGGAACAAAGCAAGGATGTATGTTCTCATCACTTCTATTCAATATTGTGCTGAAGGTTCTAGTTCTAGTCAGGGCAATTAGGCAAAAACTAACTAACTAATTAACTAACTACATAAATAACTAAATAAATAAATAAAAATAAAAATTAAATGCATTCAGATGGGAAAAAAGGAAGGAAAACTCTATTTGCCAATGGCATGATCCTGAATATAGAAAATTCTTAAGAATGCCCCAAACTTATTAGAAACATGAAAGAGTTCTGAAAGTTTGAAGAATGTAAGATCAGTACACAAAGATCATTTGTATTTCTGTACACTAGAAATGAAAAACTAGAATATGTAATTAAGAAAACAATTCCCAGGCCAAGCATGGTGGCTCACGCCTGTAATCCCAGCAATTTGGGAAGCTGAGGCAGGCAGATCACATGAAGTCAGGAGTTTGAAATCAGCCTGGCCAAAATGGTGAAACTCAGTCTCTACTAAAAATACAAAATTAGCTGGCTGTGGTGGCGCATGACTGTAATCCCAGCTACTTCAATAGGCTGAGGCATGAGAATCGCTCGAACCAGGGAGGTGGAGGTTGCAGAGTGAGCTGAGATCATGCCACTACACTCCAGCCTGGGCAACAGAATGAGACTTCGTCTCAAAAAAACAAAACAAAACACACACACAAAAATTTCCTACACAATAGCATTGAACAATTAAAATACTAAGGAATAAATTTAATCCCAAAAGCACAAAATTTGTACCCTGCAAACTACAAAATATTGCTGACAGGAGTAAGAGAAGACCTAAATAAATGGAAAAACGTTCCATATTCCTGGATCAGAAGAATTAACATTATTAAGATGGCAGTATTCCCCAAATTGATCTACATACAGATTCAATGTATTCCTATCATAATTCCACCTTTTCTTCTTGCAGAAATTGGCAAGCCATTCCTAAAATTCATGTGGAAATGAATAGCCAAAACAATCTTTTAAAAAGAACAAAGTTGGAAGACTCATACTTCCTGATTTGAAAACTTACTACAGAGTTATAGCAATCAAGACAGTGTGATATTGACATGAATGCAAACTTATAGATCAATGAAACAGAACTGAGGGGCCCAAAATAGTCTCTTTTATTTATAGTCAAATGTCCTACATCGGTACCACAACAATCCAGTATAGTAAAGAGTGATCTTTTCAACAAATGGTAGCAGAACAACTAGATACCCATATGCAAAAGAATGAAGTTGGACCTTTACCTTAGATCATGCACAAAAGTACCTCAAGGTGAATCATAGACCTAACTATAAGCTAAAAGTATAAAATTCTTACATGTTTCATTATAAGTAAACTTGGATTGTTGGCGAACTTGGGGTAAAAAAAAACCTTTATATATGATACCAAAGCACAAATCACAGAAGAAAAAAATACGTATATTGGGCTTTAACAAAATTAAAAACTTTAGTGCTGTAAACATTCAATCAAAAATATAATGGAACATACATTTGAATAAAATACTTGCAAATTATCTATCTGATAATGTTTTTTTTTTTTCTTTTTTTCTTTTTGTTTTTTGAGACAGTGTCTCGCTTTACTACCCAGGCTGGAGTGCAGTGGCGTGATCATGGCTTGCTGCAGCCTCAACCTCGCAGGCTCAAACTATCCTCCTGCTTCAGCTTCCTGAGTAGCTGGGACTACAGGCATGTGCCACCAGCTAATTCTTTGTAGAGACAGGGTCTCCCTATATTGCCCAGGCTGTTCTCAAATTCCTGATCTCAAGCAATCCTCCTGCCTCAGCCTTCTAAAAATGCTGGGATTACAGGTGTGAGTGAACATGTGGGGCCTGATAATAGATTTTTATTAAAAATACTGAAGAAACTCTACAAGGAAAGGATAAGAAGATAACCAAATTTTTAAGAAGGCAAAGGATCCGACAAGATAATTCTTCAGTGAAGATACACAGTTGTTCAAAAAGTAAAAGAAAAGGTGCTCAATATCATTAGCCAATAGGGAAATTCAAATCAAAACCACCATGGGATACCACTTCATACCTACTAGGACTAGGGTAAATATGTTATTATAGTCCTTTTTATTAAAGGCGGATAGTAACAAGTGTCGACAAGAACAGAGAGAAATTGAAATCTTTATACATGGCTGTTTGGGATAGAAAATGATATCTTCTTTTTTAGAAAATAATTTGGCAGCTCTTCAAAACATTAAACACAGAGTTACCATAAGACCCAGCAATTCTACTTCTATGTATTTTCTCAGAGAAGTGTGAAATAGTTCACACAGGTCGGGCATGGTGGCTCACGCCTGTAATCCCGGCACTTTGGGAGGCCAAGGTGGTAGGATCATGATGTCAGGAGTTCAAGAACAGCCTGACCAACACAGTGAAACCTCATCTCTACTAAAAATACAATAATTAGCTGGACATGCTGGTGCATGCCTGTAATCCCAGCTATTCAGAAGACTGAGGCAGGAGAATCACTTGAACCCAGGAGGCAGAGGGTGAGCCGAGATCACGCCATTGCACCAGCCTGGTGAGAGAGCGAGACTCCGTCTCAAATAAATAAATAAATAAATAGTTCACACAAACACTTCTACATGAATGTTCGTAGTGGTATTATTACAGACAAAAAGTAGAAACAACCCAATGTCCATTAACTGATGAATAGATAGATAACTGTGGCATATCCAAACAATGTAATATTATTTGACTATAAAAGGAATGAAGTAATAAAATCTAAATACGATTATGTAATATAATGTAATATGACAAAATGGATGAACCTTGAAAATATTACACTAAGTGAAAGAATCCAGTTACATAAGACTACATATTGTGTGATTCCATTTATGGGAAACATTTAGAATAAGCAAATAGACAGAGGCAGATATAGATTAGTTGTTGCCTAGGACTGGGGCTATTAGGAGGAGTGGGGAGAGGTTGCTAACATATTATAGGATTTCTTCTGGGGTGAAGACCTATTTTAAAATTGAGTATAGTGATGGTTGCACAACTCTATGTATTTACTAAAACCTATTGAAGTATGTACTTAAAAAAGAGGAGGTACTAAAAACACTCTATCGCGTGGCATATCCACGTGTATAAAAAGTTTCAGAGTTGGAGGTTGGGGAATTATCTTTGCAGAGAATTAGACTATGAGTACCAGCCTGCTCAATTACAAGACAGTAGCTTTAAGGTGACCATACTGAGGTCTTATTAAGATTTATCTCCTGAATTTTGGGAGATACAGTGGGCTGGTACATGCAACAAGTCTGATTAATTTAAAGGATGAATGACTAGCTGGCTATCCACTCCAATGGTGGAAACAGGAATCTAAATTTTTAGAGTTTGTTCATGGCAAAGGATGTAGGAGTGTTTCCCATGGATCAGAGGTTAATCGTGAAGATCCAATATAGAATAATCACTGATCTGTCCTAATGTCTGTTTGTCCAAGGGGTCAAACAGACCTCAGCTGGGAAAACAGAACCCTAGTCAAATTATTAGGACTGAAAGTGAAAGTAGTCACATCTCAACTCCTCATCCAACAGAATAGACATGTATTGAACCTTGGCAAAGGAAATGCAGGGACATCCTCGGCGACGGGAAATCATTGGAGAACCTACAGAAATGCCTATCAAACTGTTAGTTTAAAACCAGCTGTTGTATTCAAGCTGATGGAGGATGAAAGAAATATTAATACTACTCGGAGATAAAGGGAAGAAGGCAACCAAACCTCCTTTATTCCATGATGTCTTCCTGACAACCACAGGCAGAGCTGCAGGGAGAAGCCTCATCTTTAAATCAGCTTCAGAGCTTTGATATTACATGAGGCCAGACATGTTCATTATTGAACTGATATTGTGTTTGATGACTTAAAATTATTGTAGGACTTTATTAAAATGATCACAAAATCAGACTGCCTAAGTTTTCACATAAGTGTAAGGAACACCACTAACCCCACCAAGTGTATTTAAAAGACAATGGGAAAAAATTTAGTTTGTTTATAATTATATCCCACTAGACGTATCACTGCAGATTCTAAAACAGGAATAATAATGGCATCCAATCCACAGAATTGCTGTGAGAAATCTCTTCACTGCCTAGAAAATAATAAACATTTTTAATTAATGATATTACTATCACTTTGCTTTTACCATTTGTTGACATATAATCTAGATCATTGAATGTTCTCTAGACAGGAATGTTCCCTGCATTGTCCAATAAGTAGTCACTGGCCACATGTGTCCACTGAGGACCAAGGAAGTGGCTAGTGCCACTGAGGCATTGAATTTTTCATTTCATTTTAATTAATTTAAATATAAATATAAATAGTTACACATGGCTAGTGCCTACCACAATGAATTGTTCAGATACAGACTTTGTATAACAAGGAAAAACAATATGGAATGGAAAAGTTGATGGTAAATTGAAGTTCAAGTTCAGCCAACAAGGAATACTTTTACAAACCAAATTATTGCTTCATTAGTGTAACTGGTGATGCCAGAAGAACCTAAGAATTAATCAGAAACAAGCAAAGGTTAAGGTAGGGAAGTAGAATTGTAATTTGCATGCAGATTTCAATGTGAATAGCAATATATTCACAAAGAAATTTGCCCATACTGAAATATATTCACACTAACTTTTTGACATCCAGTATGGTTCATTAGCATTGATAATAAATTGCCTATGGGATTTAAACTAGCTGTGTCCTAATGATGCAGATTGTTAAACATAGACAGTATCTTAATAAGAGAAGCTGCATCATCTTATTCTCTATGAATCTTATAAAAAAAGAGATGTGTGTCCATCTGATTGGAATCTGTTAGTACAAACCTCTGAAACATTCAGAGCAGTTCCACTCTACTAGTAGGGGGTTTAAAACATGATGAAGAGAAGGTCTTGCCTTTGGTAAACCTCCTGACCTACTCTTTTCTACAGCCCAAAAGAAAGTTTACTTTAGTGAGGAGGGTAAAAATAAAGCCATAAGGAGTAAGAAGGCAGAGTCAGCAGGTCCCTAAATTGAAGTCTGTAGACTGGAAGGAAAAACTAGAGTGCATTTAACATTGTGCTCAAGCTATGTCAGATGTGGGGGGAAATTTTTACTTGAAGTTAGGCAATTCTGGCTTTGTCCTAACTCAACATAGTGCCAAACAGTTGTGTAAAGTAATATTTATTATTGCTCTCACATTAAAGATTTATATCCAACTGTATATCTTCCATATAATGGATCTAAGAGCTTTGAATTTGTTTTTTATGAGAAATGTTTGAAATAGCTTCTGCTCTTTTCCTTCTATCTAAGCCTGCCCCCCTGCCCCAACTCCAGTCTCTGGTACACAGCTGACAGTGCAACCTCTACTTGGAAATAGGGCAGCTGTAGAGAACTTATACTATTCTAGATACATTCTAAAATGGAGACTGTCTATCATATCTAGCCTGAACTTAGCTGGATACTGTGGCAGCAGATCTTAGAATCAGCAGTTTTCTAAAAACAACGTGAGATTAGAACTGCATAAGAAGGTAAATGACTGTTAACAAATATATATTTGTGCAGCTTATGTAGCATTTTTAAAGTGCTTACTATAATTGTGGGACTTTATATGAATTGTTTCTTATATATAGCTTTATGAGATAAATGATGTTTTAACCCCAATATACAAATAAAGAAACCAATGTTTTGGAAAAGACTAAGTGATAGCTTGCTCAACGGAAGATAATTCATTATTTGGTAGAGGTCCTGAGCCATTTGTTAAGCACAATGCAGTGTGGCCTTTCTGATACAGAATAGAATTCTCCCTATCAATCAAGATGAAAGGTGGTGCCTTCATCTTTCTGGGGTTATGGAGACCTACTGACATATGAAAACAGTGTGCACTGCAGTTCACCACAAATCTAACTTGTATCTAAGCTAAATGCTCTTCACATTCCCCCTTTTTTAAAATTATTTTTACAGTGAATATAAAGGCAGCTGGAGGAGAAGGGATAAGTTTCCTAATGTTGCAACTTTATGAGGCCCTAATTGGAACTTGACCAAGGGAGCAAGAATCAGCATCCAGGGACATTTGAATCCATTTTCTGATTTCCGTGCCACTGGGCAACTGGACCCCAGAAGGGGATATTCCGAATTGAGCTAGCTGAGACATGATTCTTGCCCTGCCTTGTGTCTGGGAAAAGCCGAGAGCAGAGAACCTACAGGGAACAAAAAAAAAACAACACACTGAACTCAAGTCAGAGAAACTGGATTTTAGTCTGTGCTTTGTATTTTATCAGTGGTATTGCCTCTGGTTAAGTCATTTTTCACCTCTTTGAGTTGCAAGTTTTTTTTTTTTTTAATCCATAAAACAAGGATGTAAGAACCAGGATGATTATTTAAGTCTTTTAAAACTCTAACTTTCTATGAGTTTAAAATCTTAAGATAAAATGCATGCTCAACATATCCTTAGAAGTAAAATTTTCACTAAACCAGCATCCTTCTTCAATATACCACTACTTCAAAAGCTAGTTCAACAGCACTTCTTTTATGAGGATGTGTTTGGGTGTCAGTCAGGGCCCTTTGTTGTAAACAGCAAAACCTATGCTGGCTAGATCAAGCAGACAAGTATATTAGATTCAAGCAGACAAGTATATCAGGTTAGAATTTCCTGAAGGACTAGAGCCAGACCAGGAAGTTACTCCACCATGCCTGGTGGCAAACCACAGAAGAGAGGCTTGGTGGAAGTAGGTAGGAATAAGGAGGGGCTTGGGGGATGGGGCAAGGACTTCTTTAGGAAAAATATCTCCAGCTGTTGCTGCTGGGCACTTAAAATTTGAGGTCAGGTGGGACACTGGCACTTCCACCCTGCCACTGCCTTCGCTATGTGGCACTTTCCTCATGTTGCTCACTTCCAAATCCGTGTCTCCATGAGTGCTTCTAACTGTCAGAAGCTAGGTCCCCTGTCTGCACCCAGCTGCAGAGGAGACAGAAAATGTGAGCTCTTTGAATTCTACCCTGCAACGTCACGGATTCTTAATATGAAGATAAAATGTGCTAAAAGTGAGCACACTATAAGAGATGCTGTTCAGCCACAGTTGAGGACTGACCTTTATGGCTGCAAATAAAATGATGCCCCTGAGTTTATCTTCCAGACTAAGGTTTATTTTTATAAAGTGTCATTGATATAGGAGATAAAAAGAAATTACTTAGGCAGATAGTGAGGGTACAGAAGTCCTCGATAAGGTTTTTCTTTTAATGAAAAGCAACCCCAAATCATTTTCCTTTCTAACAAAATCAGCTTGTAAAATCGAGCTGTAGACATAGATGCCAGCAATTGTGCCAATCATGTTCAAAATGGCGGCTTCATCCTCACTTCTCTTTGTCAGCTACCATGTACAGTAGGGAGCAGACAAGATGGCCGTGGCCAAGGGGAACGCCCATTTGCATAAAAGGATTGGGGTGGGGTGGCCAGCCTTCCCCACACCTATGTAAACATCACATCACACCTGATTGAGCCATTCTGTGGGCCCTATGTAAATCAGACATCACCTCTCAAACCTACCTATAAAATCTGGCAAACTCCACTGCTGGCCAGCCTTTTTCTCTTGGAAGCCCCTCTCGCTCTAACTAGAGAGAAGGTGAGCTATTCTCCTTTTTCCTTTTGTGCCTATTAAACCTCCACTCCTAAACTCCTTGTGTGTGTGTCCATGTCCTAGATTTTCTTGATGTGAGAAAAAAACCCTGGGTATTTACCCCAGACAATGAAGCCATTTCATCATTATTAAGTATACAGTAATAAATGGAAATCTTTCAAAGACACATTATATAAACCTTTGCCTTTTAAAAAGAAGATGGGATAAATAGTTTAATCTTTTTTTGATGACATTGATTTTTTTTTTTTTTTTCGAGATGGAGTCTTGCTCTGTTGCCCAGGCTGGAGTGCAGTGGCGCTATCTTGGCTCACTACAACCTCCACCTCCTGGGTTCAAGCGATTCTCCTGTCTCAGCCTCCCAAGTAGCTGGGATTACAGGTGCCTGGCACCATGCCTGGCTAATTTTTGTATTTTTAGTAGAGACAGGGTTTCACTATGTTGGCCAGGCTGGTCTCAAACTCCTGACCTCAGGTGATCCGCCTACCTTGGCCTCCCAAAGTGCTGTTATTACAGGCCTGAGCCACCATGCCCAGCCAATGACATAGATTTTTAATACAAACATACAATACCATGAACATATTACATGGCGTGAGGGAACTGATTGCTTGTTGTCTGAATCCTTGAAGTGACCAGTCATAAAAGAACTTACCACTAATGAAACTGATTTTATTTAATAGGCATTCTTCCATTTCCAATTATCACATGAGTTACAATATATCCTGGAATCAGTCTTACCTAGGTTTAAATCCTAGCAGAGGAAACTTGGGGGATTTGGTAATCTTTCTTTCCTCTTTCTTTTTTGAGACAGGGCTGGAGTGCATTGGTGCAATCATGGCGCACTGCAGAATCAACCTCTAGGGCTCACAGGATCCTCCTACCTCAGTCTCTGGAGTAGCTGGGTGTATTAGTTCATTCTCACACTGCTATAAAGAGCTACCTGAGACTGGGTAGTTTATGAATAAAAGACTTTTAATTGATTCACAGTTCCGGAGGCTGTACAGGAAGCATGGCAGGGAGGCCTCAGGAAACTTACACTCATGGTGGAAGGGTGAAGGGGAAGCATGCACCTTCATATGGTGGAAAGAGAGAAATAGAGAGAGTGAAGGGAGAAGTACTACACGCTTTTAAATAACCAGATCTTGTGAGAATTTTGTCATGAGACAGCACCAGGGGGATGGTGCCTGGCCATTAAAAACTCCCTTGTGATCCGGTCACCTCCCACCAGACCACACCTCCAACACTCAGGATCACGATTCAACATGAAATGTGGGTGGGGACACAGAGCTAAACTGTTGCAGGAAATCAGGGACCCCGAACAGAGGGACCAGCTAGAGCTGCGGCACAGGAACATAAATTGTGATTTCATGGACATTTATCACTTACCAAATAATACTCTTATAATTTCTCACACCTGTCTTAATCTCTTAATCCTGTTATCTTTGTAAGCTGAGGATGTATGTCACCTCAGGACCCTGTGATAAATGTGTTAACTGTATAAATTGATAGTAAAACATGTGTGTTTGAACAGTATGAAATCAGTGCACCTTGAGAAAGAACAGAATAATGCGATTTTAGGGAACAAGGGAAGACAACCATAAGGTCTGACTGCCTGTGGGGTAGGGCAAAAAAAGCCATATTTTTCTTCTTGCAGAGAACCTATAAACAGATGTGCAAGTAGGGAAGATATTGCTGAATTCTTTCCCTAGCAAGGAATATTGATATTAATACTCTGGGAAAAGAATTGCATTCCTGGGGGCAGGTCTATCAATGGCCACTCTGGGAATGTCTGTCCTATGTGGTTGAGATAAGGACTGAGATATGCCCTGGTCTCCTGCAGTATCCTCAGACTTACTAGGATTGGGAAATTCCAGCCTGGTAAATTTTTTTTCAGACTGGTTCTCTGCTCTTGAACCCTGTTTTCTGTTAAGATGTTTATCAAGACAATACATGCACTGCTGAACATAGACCCTTATCAGTAATTCTGCTTTTGCCCTTTGCCTTGTGATCTTTGTTCTCGTTTTTTCCCTTTGAAGCGTGTGATCTTTGTGACCTACTCCGTGTTCTTACACCCCCTCCCCTTTTGAAATCCTTAATAAAAACTTGCTGGTTTTGCAGCTTAAGTGGGCATCACAGTCCTACTGATATGTGATGTCACCCCGGGAGGCCCAGCTGTAAAATTCCTCTCTTTGTACTCTTTCTCGTTATTTCTCAGCCAGCCAACACTTATGGAAAATAGAAAGAACCTACGTTGAAATATTGGGGGTGGGTTCCCCCAATACCAAACCTTATCACTGGGACTACAGGCAAGCGCCACCATGCTGGACAAAATTTTTGTATTATTTTGGTAGAGATGGGATTTCACTTTGTTGCCCAGGTAGATCTCAAACTCCTAGGCTTAAGTGATCCACATGCCTCCAAAGGTACTGGGATTACAGGTGTGAGCCACAGTGCCCAGCCTGATTTGATAATATTTCTGATGGTTATATGAGATGATGAATGTCCACAGTTTCTGATGCATTGTAAATACTTATAAGTACTCACTAAATGAGAGTTGGTGTTGTTATGTCTGCTTTTGTTTCCCTGACTTTTCTATTGTTGTAAACCTGCTTAATGTTACTTTTTCTGATTACACCTGCCCCTTATTTGGTTAGATAGAGCTCCTTTATTCTGCTGCTTCTACCCCACTTTGAGATTTATTTGTTAAGAACATTAGGTTAATAGCCCTTTAGCTTATTGAATACTCAGTTTCAGGTTCTGCATCAGTCCCGTGTGCCTGTTGCCATAAAGGACCCACCCCACCCCACCACAACCCTGCCCAGTCATCCTTTACTTTTCTTGACTTTGTGATTTCAAACCTTTAATTTCTCATCTCTTCTGTTTGGTGTTTCCTGAAAGACTAGCCTGTCTTGCAATACTTTGGAGGTAGATTCTAATGCTTAATCAAATGTCTTGTTGGGCAAAGATTAGAAAGAGAAGAACAACAACAAACATTTTTTTTCTCTCTCATTGGCATGTACAAAGGGATTTGAAGCCAGAGTAATCTTTGATTCTTAGCCAATTCATTGATTATTGAAGGGTCTTTAGGCAAGATGGCTAACGTCTCTGAAAGATTTTCCTGGTCTGTGAAATGGGAGTTTATTTCCTGCCTTGCAGGGTTGCCATGAGGATTGCAGATGCCCCACTTTCCTATGGTAGTGCCTAGCATGTAGTAGGTGCTTCATAAATGCAGGCTGTCCTAGTCACTGCAGTTGAGAGCAAGATAGTGGATAGCAGTAGACTCCTGAGGAACAGATGCTGAGTAGAGAGAGGTGAGAAAAAAATGCCACAGAGAAAATACTGTCTACTTCTGTTCAAGGTCAACCCTGTCAGCCTGCCAGGAGGCAAAGACCTTTAATTTCATGG